>NC_050453.1:24441641-24636641 GCF_903995425.1 Onychomys torridus
AATGTGCACAGGCACACATAAATGTATGGCTTGATGGAGTAGCAGGGTCTTCTGTCCCCTTCAGAATAGAGGGCTGGAACCAGAGAGATGGTTTGGTTCTCAGAACCCCTGTGGCTAACAACTGCCCATAATTCCAATTCCAGGAGATTTGATCTGATGACCCTTCTGACCTCTGTGGGCTCCAGCAAACATAGGGTGCATATATATGCACTCAGGCATGCACATAAAATAAAATAAATGTATTTTTTAATGAATGAAATGATTAATGATACCAAAGGCATTTTTCATGAGTTCTTATGAATTTAGTCTGAAACTTGAAATGCCAAGAAACTTAGTTTTCTTTTTGCCATATCCTCTTTTTTTTTTTAAAACATTTTCTTTTACACTGATGTGTGTGTGTGTGTGTGTGTGTGTGTGTGTGTGTGTGTGTGTTCTATACAGTACACATGTGGAAATTATAAGACAACTTATAGGAGTCAACTCCCTCCTACCATGTGAATCCCAGAAATTAAACTCAGATCATCAGGGTTGATAGTAAGTGCCTTTACCCACTGAGCTATATCATGATCTCTGAACCTGTCACCTTGAACCAGACATCCATAGTTGCTTATGAATGTGTCTTTTCTTAATTAATCACATCTTTAAGATGAACTAAAATTCTCCAGTCACTTAACACTTTGAAAGCTTCTATCACATTTGGGGCTATCTCTACCCTCTACCTCTTCATTTGGGAGCCAGCCCTTCCAGGTAGCCCAGGCTAGTCTTGAAATTATGGTCTTCCTAGCTCTGTCTCCTGGGTGCTAATGGCCTTTTCTTCTTCCTACAGATGATTTCTGGATGAAACTAGCTTTTGTCCAGCCTTTTCCTAAGAATAAATCAGAGGATAAATCTGTTACAGGTGGAAGGGATAATGGAGAAGAAATAAAAGTATAAAAAGATGGATGAGCCCAAAGAGCATTAAAATTCTAACCTAATACACAGCCAGTTCCTTAAATTCATAATAAGTGGATCAGAGCCTTCTGATTGGAGATTTGATTGATTATTAATTAAGTTATTTATTAATTAGAGACAGGGTCTATCTGTGTGGCCCAGGCTAGTCTGGAACTCACTGTGTAGCCTAGGCTGGCCTTGGATTTGGAGCCTCCTACTTCAGCCTCTCAAATGCAAAGAAGATTGAAGGTGTTTGCCCCTCCATACCTGGCTGGAAGGGTATCTTATTAGAGAGTGAGCTTGCCTAAGGCCAAGGATTTGGCATGTTGGGGGTATAGTGGAAGACAGTGGGCTTCTCTGATACTGTCTGTATGTCATTTTTCTGAGTGCTGCTAGAAGTAGCTCAGGAGGAGACAGAAAGCCAGGCTCAAGTCTGGCACACATATATAAAGACAGTACCTCCTTCAGGGATGGTGGCCATCTGCAGTGCAGTTAGCATCTTGAGGCCTGGGTGGTCACCCTAGTGCCATGGGTCACCACGACTGTCATCTGATTTTGCTGGATTCAGCTTCAGCTTCATCTTTCCAGATTTTCTTCATTGCCCCAGCCATTTCTCTTTTTAATCCAGATCTCTAAGAGTGTATTTCCTGCCTTTTGATCAAGCATGCCAGATTTATTACTCTGTTTTGTTTTTCTCCGATTGTCTATAAAGTGTTTCATGGCTAAATTTTGAGCAAGCGACTCCCTGTGGTTTCCTCTGGGATTTTGCTATGAGCATTTCTTTTAGACTGTGGGGAGATCTAGCACTTTCTATGCATAGTCTCACTTCCCAGTCTTCTCCAGCCTTCAAATTCTCCTTCGGTTTGTGGCAAACAGCTAGTCAACCTATGTCATCACAGTATTTATAACAATAGAGTGTCTCTCAGCTTTGTGAGAACAGGAACCACGTCTTCATAATTTTATGCACTTTTGTTTTATAAGCAGCCTCCTTACCCATGGGTCCCACACTACAAATATGAATGGGATGTATGGCTCTAACCACCCTTCTTACCTATCATCTTTGACTTCTAGGGAAGCCACCACTACTTCTCTCTGTTCTCTTCTTGTATCTCTATTTACAATGGTGACATAGTGCTGTCTTGTAGTCCTGTGTATCTTAATCTCCCCTAGCCCAGCTTCAAGTTCCAGGTGTTTGTGTATTCTCATGGCCAAGCCCTTGACATGTACATCCATCATGGTACCATTTCTCTCTGACCTGTTGTGGAATTTGGATGGTGTTCTGAGCATCATGTTCATTTCATGCTGTCTGCCATTGTTTCCCCATTATATATGCATTTTTAGGGGAAGTAAGAGTGCTCACAGTCTGCCGGTGAGATAAGTATATGAGTCTGTTGTATGACAAAACTTTTCCTAGGGAGATGCAATGCACACATCTGCTCACCCCAGATAAGAATCCCATGATAGACTGAAGCACAGATGCCACCAAAATCCAATTTGGTGAGCCAATGGGTTTTATTGGGATTACTTACAGGAATGTGGGTGAGGGGTTACTTCTGGGAGCAGAAATGACTCAAAGATAGCTGAATCACTAAGGCCCACCCCAGCATGGGTGACAGCTCAAAAAACTGGGAACCTGGAGCACACTGCATAGTCTTCAGGAGCTCAACAGATTGGAGAGTGTCCTTTCCAGGTGCCTCAGTTGGTCTAACCTCTTTCAGGTAAGCTTGGCTGGTTTCTGCTGCTTCTTCTGGTCTTGTCTCAGAGTCATCTTTGTAGTTTTTCTCTTTACAGCTCAGCTTCCTATCATCTGAGAGAGACTCTCGGCTTTTATTGCTTACTCTGGCAAGGATGGGCCTGGTGAATCTGGTCAGAGTCAATCTTGAATTGTTTACCTTGATGCTTAAAGATCTTCTTGCAAGATGGAATGTTTTAATCTTGGAGGAAACTGTTACACAACAGGGTCTTTTGAGGAGTTATCATTAAATACTAGATGTACATATGTAGGCATAATCTTGGGATTGGCAGAGGGTGTCATGAAGGTTCATGGG
This sequence comes from Onychomys torridus, assembly GCF_903995425.1. Classification (NCBI taxonomy): domain Eukaryota; kingdom Metazoa; phylum Chordata; class Mammalia; order Rodentia; family Cricetidae; genus Onychomys; species Onychomys torridus. Next base: position 24,444,620 of record NC_050453.1, read on the forward strand.
ATGTGGAATGATGTCTTTCTGTTTCTGTTAAGAACTGTGATGGCTGGACGGTGGTGCCGCACGCCTTTAATCCCAGCACTCGGGAGGCAGAGCCAGGCTGATCTCTGTGAGTTCGAGGCCAGCCTGGGCTACCAAGTGAGTTCCAGGAAAGGTGTAAAGCTACACAGAGAAACCCTGTCTCAAAAAAAAAAAAAATTAAAAAATTAAAAAAAAGAACTGTGATGGTTGATTTTATGTATACATTTGACAGTTCCGCATAACACAGAACCCTTTCCCTGTAACCTTTATGGTAAAGTTTAGCCTAACCATTGCTGTTATCAACAAGGAGAGGGAGTCTCTGATAGATTGAGAGGTGTCTGGTTGTGATTTTTATCATCTGGACTGGCATTTTCCCTGTGGCCACACCCCAACTGCACTCTTGGCTTTTCTGAGTTAAATTGTTTTTGGGTGACTGGTTTGAGCAATATTTCCACGCTGTTAAAAGACTGTCCCACGTTTAGAAAGGCATTCCTAAGATGCTTTTGGAGTTGTAAATCAGACTGTTAATTATAAACACTTGAAAGGATGAGCTGGGTTCCCTTTCTAAACTCAGTGGTCTATTTCTAACAATATGGACAGACGCTCTTATGTTTGAATAGACAATCCTAGGATGTGGCTGGTGTCTGCCTCCCCTTTCCATGGATTTGTCAGTCATTGTGATTATTTTAGAAAATGTTTTGTTCAAAGCTTACATAATACTGTAACTTTGCCAACCTGTGTATGAAACTTCATAAACCTAGTTCTATTATTCAGTATTTGTGATTGGGATTCTGTTTTTACCTGTTATTATAGAATTTAACTGTATATGAGGTTAGTTCTCAGTTAAACTACCAAAAATTCACTAAAATATTCCTTCAATTATATTCAATCAACAGCATATATACAAAGTCAAAAGGGACATTAAAACATTTAATGTTTTTTTAAAAAGTATTCAAGCATTCATTGGCATTGGAGAATTATGAGTTTTATTTTAAGAAGAGTAAATTTTTAATATAAATCTGACTTATTCAAGGTATAATAAATTTTATTACAGAAAGAAATTTTGCAGTTGCAATTTCTAGTTATTTATAATGCTTTAAAATCTACAGTTTTTCTCCCAAGAAACTAAGACACCCTCAAAAGAGCCTGTTAGCAATAGCTTACTTATTCCAGTTCAATTGTTTGGGTTTTGTCTTCTCTGAGAATCCCTTCTGGTTTCTTCTCCTTTGAAAACGTGGTGATGTTGTTTCTATGGAAACAATGATGTCATGGCTATGAATGGGGCTTTAGTGACCACCAAGAGTGCCATATATCAAGCCAGTGATGGAGCCTGGCTTTACCTATGAAACTGGAAATGGGGGTCTGCTATCAGAAGCTTGAGATATGTACAACTAGAAGATTTGTGGAGTGATTCTGGGCAGTTCATGCAGAGTGTGTATTTGTGAAGCCATGTGTGTGATTGAGAAATGCATCCCACATCCCAGTAGATCATCCGAGTTCCCAGATCTGCAGGGTAGGGACCTGAAACCTGTGAAGTCTTGCCCCTAACATCTGTGGGAAGAATGGAGGACAAACTCATGTTTGTCATGGTATTCCAAAACACCTGCCATATGACATCAGCATCAATACAGATGGGAGCTTTGTAAATACAGGACATCTGGAGGTATTAATACAAGTAGATATCATCTAATTTGACCTATCTGAATTTGTATTTCTGTACCTATAAATGAAATTTGATGGGTGATGCATGTAAATGGAGACCATTTGGTCAGAGGCAGTCATGTTGAATGGCATCCATCACTTCTTTCTAAGGAGTGTGGTACTGTTCACGGAAGCTGCGGTGGTTGTGCCCTTCTTTTGACACTTCTCTTTTAGAACTGGATCCCTCTGTTCTTAGCATCCAGATCTTGTAGCTTACTCTTTGGATTATAACTGGGGCAGATAATATTTATATTTTTTGTGGGAATGGGCAAAAGTTCATTTTGAACCAAATCAAATGATTACCTGTCTTGATCAGTTTGCTTTATTGCTAGTTTAAAAAAACAAAAAACCAAAAAAAAAAAAAAAAACACTGAGGTGTGGTTACAAAGCAATGATGCTGATATCAATTGTTTAGATATTATTTTCAAATACCTTCTTAAGGGGAGATTCCTTCCAAGTTTTAATCAATCATTATTTCATTAGAATTTATTACATTTCTAAAGTGATTCCTTTGAGGGTTGACATATATTTGGTTACATAAGGTCAAGAATGCTTGATGCAAATGAACCCCCGATAAACAGAATAAATACCATATTTGATTGGCACCAGATAATGCGGCATTCTATATAACTACAATTTCCAGGTAATAGAATGTCTTCCTTTAGACATCAGTCCTGGCTTTCAAAATTAAAACTTGCTTAATTGAAATATTTTGTTATCTGTCATGCTCTCCTTAAACCAAATATGCCCGGGTATTTGTTGCCATGTGTACATGGCAACAGGGACTTTGAAGGTGGGATTAAGAATCTTGTGATGGGGTTAGCGTTGATTATCCAGGTGGGCTCAAGTTAATCAGGAAGGTCCTTAAAATGATGAGGTCAGAGAGACATATGGCACTGTCACAACAGATGTAAATCCAGAAACTGTGCTTGCTAGCTTTTGTGATGAAGGAAGGAGCTGGGAGCTGAAGAATACAGGCATATCCTAGGGGCTGAAAGAGTCAAGAAGATGAGTGAATTCTCTCTAGGATTCCCCAAAAGAATATCTCCCCGTATAATAACTATTTTATCATCTGGCCTTCAGAATAGAAAGAGACTACACTTGCATTGTTTTGAACCAGTAGCTCTGTGGTGGTATTTTACAATAGTCCTTCTTCTGACTTTCTACAGTAGAATAGATGATTCAATTGGTTAGAAACATACCACCTGTTCAACAAAAGCTTGTCATCATTTATGTGGCAGGTGGCCTGAATGAAAAAAGTACACATTATGTCCTCAGATCTTGCCCTCTGATAGAAGTGGTCCAGTTGCAAGCCTAGGCTGGGGGAATACAGTAGACTGACCATTGCAACCCAGGGTTTGGGGGTTGAAGCTGAATCATAAATGAAGACTAGAAGCCATTCCCTGTCTTGTGTGGGGGGTTCATGTTGATATGTGTCTGACAGGATGAATGTGTGTGTCCCTCTCTGTCTCTGTCTCTCTGTCTCTGTCTCTGTCTCTGTCTCTCTCTCTGTGTGTGTGTGTGTGTGTGTGTGTGTGTGTGTGTGTGTGGTCTCAGTGGCCATGAAGTCAGGAAAGGCTTGCTTGTCTGATAAGGTTTTAGTTGGGAAAGGATATATCAGGTAAAGCAGGAAGTACAAATTCCTCTCCTTTGGGGACTGTGACGCCTGTGTTGATTCCTAAGGTCTTCCTTCCTTTTTGTCCTTCAAATTGAAATGTCACTCATGGGTAAGAGAAGCATGAAAAATACACACTACAGGAGGATTGAACCCGTGGCTGGTGTATTTTCCATTTTACTCCGAAGAAGGACTAACCCTGAAATGAGCTCCATTCCCGGGCTGGACGCCCTCATAGCTCTCCTGTTAAGTCGCTTGGTAGTGGCTTATCCATAGACCCGCACCTCTTTGAATGGACTTTTTTTTTTTTTTTTTAAGGAGAACTTTTATTATTGTAATAGTCTAATAACACTCTGGTGAGAGATTTTCTGCTAATTTACAGAATGAGAGAATGAGGAACACAGAATCATATTTAGATTAACTTACATTTTTATGGAGGGAAAATGGGCCATCTGATTCTCTAGAAATGTATAGCTCCTTTTAATTACAAATTATGTACAATGGTTTAGAATGCTTTTGTTTCTACTTAGCAGTTATTATCCTATACAAAATAATTTTCTGGGTGCCAGTTAACTACAAAGCATTGTAAGTGCTCTGAGACCCAAAGGTACCAGTAATCTTAAATACAACATAGAAATTGTATCTAACCATCTAACCCATTTATTGAGACCTTTAAATAAACGCACCACTACTAAACTTTTTATTAGCTTTTCCTATGTGTTCATATTCCATTTCTTGCCTTTTTCATCTTAAATGGACGTTTAGCTGCATCCTTTTGCCTTGGGAAATCTTGATAGAATAGTTATCCCTGCTCCATTCTCTCTAGACCCTCAGGGTGTTAGTCAGTTGTCTTTCTTGGCTTCTTAGGATTAGATTGCTAGCATGGATTTTGATGGCCTCTTTCATTTTGTTTAACTTTCCCTGTCCATCACACCATCCTGAGTTTACCTCCTTTGGCCATCCCTCCCATGAGTATGAACTGTATTAAAATTTTGGGTCACCTTAGAATGTACTGTGCCGCTGGCACAGAATGCCGCAGATTGGGTAAATGGATAAAGAAGGGAAACGTATTTCTCACAGTTCTGGAGTCAGGGACATCCAAGACCAAGGTTCTGCCATCTGAGGGAGGGCTTCTTGCTGTTTCTTCACAGTGGAGGCACAAGAGAACAAGAGAGCCCCTTTGTATTGGTGTTAACCCATCAGATGCTAATGTGATCCATACATATCCCATTAGACTCCACCTCCATGGCTCTACTGGGGATTAAGTTTCTGACATGTTAAGTTTTAGGGGACATTCAAATCATAGGAGGGGTAATCAACCATGCACCTCTACAAAATACCATTTTCCTGTTGTTTTGTAGAGGATCGTGTCAGCTTGTTGGTATCTAGACATTATTTGTATCATTTTCTCTCTTTTTAAAACCACTCTGCCCAATCTCAGATCATTTGCAACTTTCCACAGACTTCTAGAAATTGTATTTCTGGCTTAGCTTTCTTTCTTGACTCCAAACTCTAATTATATAACCCATTTCCTGTGTAACATCTCTTAGATTTCTCAGAGGCATCTCAAAATTGTTGTGCCAAAATCAAACTGTTTGGGTTTTTTGGGGGGTGGGGGTTGAGGTAGTGTCTCACTATGTAGCCCTGGCTGGCCTTGAACTTGAGATCTTCTTTCATCAGCCTCTCAAGTGTCAGCGTTCTGAACAAGCACCACCAGGCTTGATCCAAAACCAAGCCCTTTATCTTCCTGGTAAGTCTAGTTCTATGCTAGGTACATGGACCCAGTGCCTGGCGCCACTCATAGGCAATTGTTCACACCTCAAGACCTCCCTCTTGGTTCCATCTTCTTGTTTCTGTGCATATCTCATCTGGCACAGGTACTTTTGTTCCTTACTTCTGGACCAGTTCTTAAATTCAGCTGTTTGTGCGCATCTCCACCCACCTAGGCATTTCAGTTTACTGGACTTCAGCAGTAACACCAGACTGGTCTCCCTGCATCACGACCAGCCCTGCCCCTGAATGACTGAGGTGAGAAAAAAACACCAGTGTCAGAACTGTAGCATCTCTAAGACTGGTAGAGGTCATTATGCATTTTCCCAGAGGGCCTCACCAGTGTTAGGGAAGGTCAACTGACCTGGTGGGTTGGCTGTGAGTGTTTATCCTCTCTGTCTCTGAAACACCACTGAAATGACCAATAGGACCAAGAAAATGGGAGGAGAAGGGGTCAATCAGGAGATTTTCATGACCGTTCGAAAGACGGAATGCAGGGGCAGATGACACTGATGGCCTCATTGGAACAGAGGCAACTTCTTCAGCCCGAGGTCTGCAGGAAGAGGTGTTGATTGCAAGAAAGGTGAGTGATGTTAGGAGGTCTGGTAAGGCTCCAGGTGTGGAGGTACCCATTGATGCAGAAGGCAGGGCTGAGGTGCCCGAGCAAAGAGTGTTGACACTGAACTACCAAATCCTCAACCTCTCCTGTGTTTCTAGAATATTGACAGCGAAGGTTCCCCCTGCCCCATGTCTGGAGAACTGACAGTCCCAGAGGAAGGACCTCCAGATCTTTATCTATGGGGGTTTCTACAAATAAAAGCCTAGTTTGTCTTCTGGTTACTTTACAGTGAAGCTCGGTTATCAGCAAGATCTTCTAGGCAACAAGCATCTCCCCATAGTGTTTCAAAATACTTGCCTTTCACCGTTCATTTTTGTAAATATGGATCAGCAGCTAAACTCCATGAGGTAACATATTTTAGGAAACACAGACATGTATGCATGTGAATATAGATATATAAAATCTACATATACACAGATACTAACTATCTGCATATATACATAATATCTGTTTATTACAGATATTGCATATATAAGCTAAAGAAAGCATATAGCAGAAATCACAAAAGAAACTGGAGAGGCGGCAGCAACAAAAATCAGTATTAAGAAGACACTGCATCCTAAAACAAGAAAGGATGCTGAAAATGAATCTGAGAATGCTCAGAAATGGATAGAAACCATGAGGGCAGAACTAAAAATGAAGTCAGGAGAATGGCTACATTCTTCCAAAGAAGAAATCAGTCAAAGAGTAGAATAGAAATATAAACCATGAGCCAATTTGGGTCCATCTGAGAAGCCCAGTATCTGACTAATTGAATACCAAAGCAGAACAAGGGGAAAGGTGTACCTGCATGGGGTGGGTTGGGGGCTGTCATGGGGGATCATGGGAAAAAAATGTTTCCTGTTACCAAATTTCTACTTCCAAAAGGAAAAGAGCACACAAGGTGCCCAAGGTGCTTTCAGGCAAAAGGCACATGGAGATGGGTTTCTTTTCCTTGCCGGTGTGTTAGAGCATTTCTTGTTAGCTGTTTCCGTTTCTGGCTTAGAAGAAGCTCCGGTTTATCTAGAGAAACAGGGTGGGGGTAGGGATGCCCTGTCTGCTAAGTTCATTGAGTTTGAGAAGTGTGAGCCACCTTGTAGCCAGTTTCTCAAGGTCAGTGCCCCTTACAGGTCCTTGAATGCACTGTTCATTATCAGATGTAAGATCGCTATGTTTAAATTGGATTTGCCTTTATTCTCCGTAGTGACTGGAGAAGCAGTTAAGAGATAAGGAGATGTGAAATGAGGGACCCTTTTAGAAGTGATTTTCAACATTTTAAGAAATGGACAAACACAATCAGGTTTTTTTTTATTAAATGCTTACTTTTAAGCTGTGATCTAAATGTAATTGGTTACAACTGAGTATCTTTCTAATTATACATTTTTAAAAAGCTGGAGGAAAAGTAATCGAAATTGAGCTTCTTTTAGCCTAGGGGAAAATTGTTTTCCTTTTGGCATAATTAATTCCACACCAATAAATTGTTAAATGATATATTATTATGGAACTTAATCATAGAAGACCTTTGATTTGGGCTCAGAGTGTTCTGATTGCTACAAAATAAGTTACCCATTAGAGGTAATTCTCAAAGAGCTGTCATTACTATTCTTCCTTTTTCAATTTTCTTTTGAAAAAGTAGGGAAAGGAACCATTTACCTGCCATTCACAAAGTAGCCCCATTACCCGGAAGTCATTAGGGAAAGAGAAGTGGGCTCCACAGGCTGAGCTGTGGTCTGTAGATGGAAACCCATGGCCATGGAGTCTGGGGGCCAGGAAGCAACCACTGCTGATCAAATGCATAGGTTCACCAGTGCTAAGATTTTATGTATGTTCTTTAGAGTAGACGTGTGCGTTAAAAATAAACAGAAGAGAACACTGGTTTGCTTTTGGAAGACTGTCCCTCTTCACTTTAAATGGCATCTAGCCAAGGGACTACCCACAAACTCACCGGCCTGGGGTCTTCCTTTCTTTAGGTATGGGTAATGCTAGCGAGCCTGGGCTTATAGTTCTTGAATGCTTTTCCTGCCCCACAGGAATAGTTGGACTCTGTAATGCTTCCTTGCTCCAGCCTTTGCTTCTTCACATTCTTGACACAGCACCCTAGCCAGTAGTCTACATTGTCAGAGGAAGTCCTTGTACTTGGTTGAAAATTCTGTGTTTTAAAGAGGACAAGAGGCTGACCTTACATAACATCTACCTTCAAAGAACTTATGTGTCTACCTTTAAAGAGCTAATATTCTGGTTGCAAGGAAGAGAAAGAATCATGTTAAGAGCAGGAAGTGAATATATATATATATATATACATATAGTTATATATATATATATTTTATATAAAATTGTATTAAAATATAATATATAATTATTGTAAAGCTATCTCCCTAAGTACTAATTGCTACTATTCTTTCAGACTGTGATAGTCCGAGGAGGTCTTATTTGAAATAGAACTGTAGGATATTTAGATGGACTATGGACTGAGTAGGAATTAGAGTTGTAATTGCTAAGTCCAAGTTTAGACATGGAAAAAACTGAGTACCCTCAGGACAGATAAAACACAATAGTGCATTTGAACCATTGCAGCAAATCAGTGATTTTTATATTTTATTTTTCAAGTCAAAGGCTTTGTTCAACAAAATATTACGTCGGATGCCTGCATATAAATGCTAGGACTACAGCTTTGGTTAAGGAGTAAGATGAGAGCTAGGTATCTGTACTGGGCTCTCAGCCCCTGCTGGTCTCTGAGGTCCTCTCATCACACACGGGACTCAGCATAGAAGCCACACATTGTGGGGAGCTACTAGGCGAGAAAGAGAAAACTGCGTTGAGTCTGGCGGTCATGTTCAGTATCAGTTTGGATCACCTTGTTAAGGCAGGGAGTGCCGTGAATCATTTTCAGTCAGGTCCTGAGCTGTAATGTTTTAGGAAGATTAAGATGGGGAGGAGGTAGCTCTTCTTCTGATATCCAGCACGGTCCGTCCGTGGAATATTCCCAGGAGTGCAGTGAGGGAAGAGTGGTTGCTTTCTCACACTGAAAAGCGATTATGCGCGGCTGGAATAACCAATGGGGAGACACCAAGGGCCAAGTTGCTGAGTACTAGACGATAATAAAGAGGATAATAGTTATGATAGTGCCCCAATATTTATAAAAGATCATTGGGTTCAATGGTTAAATTATGAGAGCGTTATGGTGGTATTATGGTAGAGTGAGGGAGAATAGGTGGCCTTTGAATGGGAGAGACCAATTCAGTCCCATTGGTGCTGGTTCCCAGGGCTTGACCTCACCTCCGCATCAGTTATCATGAGCAGCCATCTCTCTTGCCTCTCATACTGATAACTTTTATAATTTCCTCCACCAATTCTGTCTTAATCAGCTTGGGCTCGATAAAAGAACATGATAGGCAGGGTTGTCCAAATAGCCGGCATTTATTTCTCATAGCCTGGGGGCAGGAAGTCTTTTGGGAGCCAGCATAGTTGCCCTCTGGCAGGTGGCCACCTTCTTGCAGCATTACCTCACATGGCTTTTCCTCAGCCTAGCCACCCTCCTCCTCCTCCCTCTCCTCCCCCTCCTCCTCCTCCTCCTCCTCCTCCTCCTCCTCCTCCTCCTCTGTTTGCCCCTCCCCCTCTTCTTTCCTTTCCTCTCCTCTTCACTGACACCAAAGCCATAAACTTTCAGTCCTCTGCCTCCCAAGAGATGGAATAGGATCACAAACAGGTACTACTTCACCCAGATCCTTAGTCAAATTCTTAAGAGAACACCAATCCCATCCTTAGGAGCCCCCTCTCCCCACACCCAGTCTTAACCCAGCTATATTCCAAACTTCCCACCTTCTTGAAACTAGGCTGTAAGCATAGGAATTTGAAGGGACATAAAACTCTGGGCCCGGAAAAGCTGCTCTCCCCTTTCTGGTGTGTGGAGAACAGGAAGATGGTTCTTCATGGTGTGTTCCAGAATGCTCTCCAGCTCATAGATCCCATGTCTCCTGAACTCCACAGAATGGAGCACAGATACATAATGTCTAGGGGGGAGAAACATACAAAGGCAGCTGATGGGAGAGATGGTGTGAGGAAGGACTGAACACACCAGATTGTCCCCTTCCTCTCCAACCTCTGATTGCCTGATGACTTCATCAGCTACAACCCTGAGGACCTTCCTTCCATTGTCTGCCAAAACACGCATCTATTATTTAGTGTGCTCGTGCATCTAAGCTGTATCTCTGCAAGCGCTTGTTTGATATGTGCTCAGTGAGGAGGCGGAGATGTTAGGAAACCAAGGAGGCAGTTTGTGCAGTGTTGCTATGAACATAACTGAGGTGGGTGAGGCACCTGCCTAGGAAAATGAGACTGGACAATTACTTGCATTCATGAAGATGGGAGAGTTCTTTAGACAGAGCCTTGGGGCCTAGAGAGACATGTCCAGATCTGACTGCAGCTCCTTGAGATCATAGTGTAGCTCCATAGTGGCTCAATGGCTTCCCACAGGGAATGCAGTAATCATAGCTTGGCAGCAGAGTGTCTTGATGACCCTCAATGTGCTGTGGCTCCTCCTCAATGTTCTTGTCACTACTGGGACTGACTGTATATGTGCTGGAGGGGACCCAGTGTTGGGGAACCTCCCCTAGCTTCCTCAGTCACTGTGATTTAAAAAAAAAAAATTACATATGAACTAATTCACTTGTAATTTTCTTTAGTTATACTGTATCATGAAGCTAAACTACATAGTTTCCATTTCATTCCATGATAAACATTTAAAAATTAATTGAAACAGAGTCTTATATTATTGCCCAGTCTGACCTCAAATTTGTGGTCCCTTTGCCTCATTCCTTAGGGAGACTCTGCTGACCCTGACCTTGACCTGGAGGCAGCAAGTCCAGAGCTGTCACTCTGGTTTCTGCTGTGGAGGGCAGGGTGCTTTTCAGCCTGTGCTAGGATTGGCAGCCTGGGACCTTCCTGAAGAACAAGGAGAACTTGGGAGGTGCTCCCTGTCCCGATGTGGCCTGCCCTAATTTTCACTTTGTTTTTGAAACTACCACAGTAAAATTGATTCTATGGCTATAGTTTTGGAAATTTTAATCTTTGAGTTGTGTAACCGCCCCCAGTGTCAGACTACAGAATATTCCATCATCCTTAAAATGCCCCTGGTGCCGTCACTTGGGAGTCATATCCTTTTCCTTCCCCTAGTCCTTGGCAACTGCTGATAATTGGTTTAGTTTTGTTTTTGTAAGTCTTCGAGTCTCAAATTTAAAAGAGTTATATGTTTGTTTTTATGTGTCAGAGTGTTTTGCCTGCAAGCATTCATGTGCAACATGTGTGTACTTGATGCCCATGGAGGTCAGAAGACGACATCAGGTTCCCGGGAAGTAGAGTTATGGATAGCTATAAGCCATCATGTGGGTGCTGGGAGCCCAACTCTGATCCTCTGCAAGAGCAGTAAGTGCTTTTAACCCCTGAGCTACCACTCCAGCCCCATGCTGGTCTTTCTTTCACTGTAGTTCTGTCATTTGGAGAATGTCAGACGGTCAGAATCATATAGAATGTGATCTATTAAGACCGACTTCTATAAAGCAGCATAATGTCTTTGATATATGCTTTCTAATGCTTATATCAATAGTATCAATAGTCCTATCCTTTTATTACAAATTATACGTGTTAAGTAATTCACTTGTAATTTTCTTAGTTATACTGTATCATGAAACTAAACTACATAGTTTCCATTTCATTCCATGATAAACATTTAAAAATTAATTGAAACAGAGTCTTATATTATTGCCCAGTCTGACCTCAAACTTGTGGTCCCTTTGCCTCAACTTTCTGAATGCTAGAATCACAGGTGGGCAAACAATGGCTCACGGATCAAGTCTGACCCACTGTCCATTTTTATAATTAAAATTTTTTTGGCACATGGCCACATTAATTTACCTGTAATTGTCTGTTGTTACTTACAGGTTTCTATGGCAGAGTTACATAGTTACAAGAGAAAAAACATGGCCCCCAAAGCATAAAATAACATCTTCATTAGAAAAAAAACAAAAAACAAAAGAAAGCTTGTTGACTGGTTGTAGCTGGTACCAGGCATGAGTTGGAATAGACACTTGGCTGTGGTTAAACAGTCCTGGAGCTAAGGAGATAGTTTACTTGGGGAAGTGTCTGCTCTATAGGAATGAGGATCTCAGTTTGGATCCCAGCACCCACACGGATAGGTGGGGGCAACAGCAAATAGGTTTGTCCTCAGAGTTCATTGGACAGCCAGCCTAGTAGACTCAGTGAGCTGTGAGTTCAGTAAAAGATCTATTTTAAAGTATTAAGGTAGGGGAATGAAGGAAAATACCTGATGTCGGCCTCTGGCTTCCACATTCGTGTACACACACAGACACACATTTGGAAACTCTGTGCACACACTCACAGGAACATGTACACTCACCTCCTCTTTGCCCCCATAGAAAACAAAGGATGCTGCTGTTTTTTTCTACCCAAACATCCGGGCATCTTCTTACCCAGGACCGTGGGTTGCTATAGGAATGTGGAAGATGTAAAGTCTGATCTAAGCTTGGAGTCCCCTAGCTGAGGGGCTGAAGGGAAAGATGGGATGGAGGTTTTATATGGAGCATTGCATCCCCTGTGAAGATGAGGAGAGACAAGGACTATGGAGTGACTGGATGACATCTTACTTCTTGGTGTTTATGGTCTGCTGTGATTTTCATCTCTAATGATCCTCAGACTTAGCTGCATATTAAAATCATGTTGGAAGTTAAATATCTACCTCAGCCCCCCGAGCTATGTTATGTAAACCAATTCAATCAGAATGTTTGGGAGTGATTCCGGATGCCAGCATTTTATGTTTCCTGTGAGGTTCCAGTGTTCAACCTGCCTTGAGAACTCTTGTCCTTTTGGCCCTAAGACTATTGCGGACGGGCGGTGGTGGCACACGCCTTTTATCCCAGCACTTGGGAGGCAGAGCCAGGCAGATCTCTGTGAGTTTCGAGGCCAGCCTGGTCTACCAAGTGAGATCCAGGAACGGCGCAAAGCTACACAGAGAAATCCTGTCTCGAAAAACCTAAAAAAAAAAAAAAAAGATTATTGCCACCTAGGTGCTCCATCTCTGTCTTGTATGTGTCAGAGCTGTATGAATTTTATCATGTTTGCATTATAGTTTGATCTTTGGCTCTTTCTGAGAAATAGGTTGTGTTGTATGTTTATATCACTTGGATTATTGACACATTCTAATGCCTGATATCATAGAATGGTAACAGCCAACAGCTCTAGAGCCTTGCTACTCAAAGCTGGTTATTACAGTGTCAGTGTATTTAAGACCTTGTTAGAAATTGATGGATTCCCCCTCAAATCTGCAGAGCTTATAATTTAATAAGGACCCCTAGAGAGTCATAAGGACCTCACAAGCTGTGAAACCCAACTTTAAAGAATCGAGTAAGTAGACGCTTGGTGGTGGAGGCAGATTTCAGTAGCACTGGGACAACTGCTTTTCCCATTGTTCTGTTACAGGCTGAATGACTGACAGCTCTGTTGACTTCTAACACCTTTCCTAGTTCTGACTTTACTTATTTATCTGTTTGTTTATTTATTATTTATTTATTTCAAAACAGGGTTTTTCTGTGTATCCCTGGCTGTCCTGGAGCTTACTTTGTAGACCAGGCTGGCCTTGAACTCACAGAGATCTGCCTCCCTCTGCCTCTGCCTCCTGAGTGCTGGGATTAAAGGTGTGCTGCGTTAGTTCTGATTTTATTATTGTCCTCCCCTTTCTTCAGCATCTCCTTAGAATCCGCCCTTCATCCTGACTTCCTCTCTGCCCTTGGTGTTCACCGAGGGAGGCCTCCATTCTTCCTCCTGTGTTTCTGCACCTGCCTCATGCCTGGAACTCTCTATGTCCTAGGAGATGCACACAACCTACTCTCTTGCCTCTTTCTTGCCTTCAGTTGTAGAAGAGAGTTAATGTTTCAAGGGCTTGAGAAGGGCTTTGAAAGTGGTCCCAGTGAATGACTGGCTGGCCTCTGAAGATTTCCTCTGACTCTTGTTTCCTGGTTCTGTGGTACAAGATGCATAGGACATCCTTTGTGCTCTCATGGGCTGTCTTCATTGAATGCATTGTTACTTTTTCCAGGCATAGAATTTAGAGATCATTTCCTCATCCTGCTTTTCAGCCTATAATGTGAACTCATCCAGATATAAGAAATTCATATAACCCAACATTTGATACATGTTCCTGCTCATTCCTGAATTTATTTCCAGTGTCTTTCCTTCTGAATTCTCAGTGCTGGTGCCAAGATCATGTTCAACATCTGTCTCTCTATTTTTCACTCTTTAAAAAATCTTTAAGCATAAGACTCCCTCCTACTTACAGAACAAAACACCATTTCACATTTCTTCTATACTTGCACCCTTTTTCTTCTCCATCTTTGACCCTTGTTCTAAGGTCCACCCGATGTCACCAAACTCCTTCATTTCTTTGTTTCTGTTCATTTACCTTCATTTCCTTAAATATGCCCATTCTACCCTTCCTACAAGGGTTCTGAAGTTTGTCTTCTCCAGGAAGCTTCTCAGATACAATCTAAACCAATGCACTCACTGCACCAAAGGATAAATGATACCCAGAGAGGTCGGAGGGCTTGTCAAGGTTGCACAAAGCAATACAAGTGCTTGTTAGGAAATTCACATTAGGGTTCAGTGTGGCTTTGTCAAAGAACTTCATGAAAGTTTTTCCATTTAACTTCATAAGTGTGGGTGTGTGTGTGGTGGACAGTGAGAAGTGCTGAAGGCCATAAAACATGCCTTTCATAGAGAGAGGAGAATCAAACCCTAGGGACAGAAGGATCCATCATGTGTCTTGTAGCCATTTTTTTCCTTGAGGAAGGCATTGTGACTCTCCTAACTCCTGGGAAGTTTTCTTCTGTCTGCTGTGTGAATGTGTGGCTCTGAGTCATCCCTGTGAGCAGTGTTGTGCCTTCTCTACTTCTGAAAGACAAGTTTGCTACCTCTCCTTCATACTTGTGTGAGACATCCTATGAACTATTTAAAGGAGAGTCAGAGGGGAATGGTAGAACTGGGTAGAGTTGAGATAATCGTGTTACATTTTTAGATTGTCCTCTGTCTCTGATTTTACTTAAAGAAAGGACTCTAATGTACTGGGCTTTCCCTACTGCTAAGCCACACAACCACGGGAAAAACCACTCAACATCTGTCCTGAACATGTACACACCCCCCCCCCCCAGTTAGTCCATAAACAAAGGAGTACAGCAACTGTTTCATAGCATTTACATTGAGCAATGGATTGTAAGTCACCCAAGATGATTTAAAGTATATGAGAGGATGTGTGTATATCACACTGTTTTATATAAGGAACTTCAGTCTTTGTGGTTTTAGGGTATCTGCAGTGGATCATGGGGCCAACCCCTGGAATGAGGGATGCGTGGTCCTGTTTCTAATGGGCTAAGGGAGTTGCTAGAAGGAAAGGCAACCTGGAAGCAATGGGTTAATTTTAGTGCTGGTACTTATCTTGCTTCATAAATCAGCCCGTCAGGCCCTCAATCATTTGGGATGGTTGTTTGGCTCCCCATGACCTGTCAACATGCTCCCAGCCAGGAAAAAAAATAAAAAGGCAATGTCTGTATTCCAGAGCATGTCTTGTCTCTTCTCTATAGGGAGCAGCTGCCACTCTGGAGTTCCCCTGAGTACACAGCCCAAAATTGCCTGTGCTTTTCCTCTGTGGGCCTGCTTAATTTGCCCTCTTCCATCATTCTGGTCTCTTGATGCCGTGAAAGGGCCTCCTACCCACAAAACATCTGTGTTTGGACGAACTTCTCCACCTTCTCAGTCTTTCAGACAGCAATGAACTTGTCTACTTCCTGCCTGGAAGCCGTCTACATTCAGAAGGTCCTTTCACCGTGTTTTTTTCTGACCTTGTTAGTATCCGTACTTTCCCCAGATTATTGGCATGTGTCCCTGAGTGTTGAAGAGGGGAGGAAGCAGCAGAAGAAATGAGGGCAGGCTGTGTTGTTAGAGTGGGGAGAACTAGTGGGGAGGATGTGGCAGCTTCCCACCATGACCCTGGAAATGCCCCTGGCTCTATATTTTCCAAAGAGTTCCTCTTCCTCTTCTTGCTTCCTGTTTTAAGAGAGGGTTGTGTACACATCAAAGGCCTCATTAAACATACTCTGAATGAATGTTAATGAATAATTTTCTTTCCTGGAGCAATGATTATGGGACCAGTGGAAAGTACAGATGTTCAGGCAACATAAAAATCACAAAGCTGAGTCAAGAGATGTGAGTTCCAGGTTTGTGTAGCTGTAAATTTCTCCGGTCCTAACGGGCCCCACGGTCCCACAGCTGCTTATAAAATAATCATTCAGAAGCTTAATATTAATTGCAAATTTTATGGCCTATGGCTCAGGCTTCTTACTAGGAAGCTTTTATAACTTAACTCAACCCATAACTTTTAATCTATGTATCGCCACGTGTCCAGTGGCTTTACCTGCATCCCATTGTATGTTGCTCCTTGGACGGCAGTTTGGCGTCTCCCCACTCTCCTTTCTTCTCTCACTGTCTCTCTTGGATTTTCCCACCTGGCTCCATCCTGCCTTGCCATAGGCCAATGCAGCTTTATTTATCAACCAATCAGAGCAACACATATTCACAGTGTACAGAAAGACATTCCACAGCAGGCTTAGATTTTCTATAGAGGAACCTGGAGGGAAGTCTTTTACCAGCCCTGGATGCCAGCTTCTTCATCTGATAGAAACCTTGGTCAGAGGGCTGGAGAGATGGCTCAGTAGTTAAGAGCACTGATGCTCTTCCAAGGGACCAGGGTTCAATTCCCAGCACCCACATGGCGGCTCACAACCTTCTTGTAACTCCTGTTCTAGGGGACCTGATGCCCTCATGCAGACATACATTGCAGGCAAAACACCAATGTACATAAAATAAAAATAAATAATTAAAAAAAAACTTTGGTCAGCATTTGTGAATCCAAATATTTCAAACACAGGTTTCCTCTAAAAAATTTTTTGATAAGGTCAAACGTACAGGCTTACAAATGGTATGAGTGTCTCTCTCTCTCTCTCTCTCTCTCTCTCTCTCTCTCTCTCTGTGTGTGTGTGTGTGTGTGTATGTGTGTGTGTGTACACATGCATGTGCACGACTTGACACCTACTGGAAGGATTCGCTTCCAGCACAGTAGTCATGGTTTTAACAGCTTTCAGTTTAGAAAATGGATGATGCCAAATCACAATGGTCCTTCCTTAAGAATCTGTGTTTTAACTGTTCAAATATATTAAAAACCATAGTGTGCATGTGATCCAGACACATTGCTTTATGCTAAGGCGACTCTTTTTATTGTTTTTATGCATGCTTAGGTTTGTGAGTTTCTCATCAGTAGGATAAAAGCCTCTGACAGAGACACCTTACAGAAAGAAAGGTTGGTTTGGGCCCAGGGTCATAGAGATCCCAGTCCATGGCCAGCTGGGTCCCTTCCTACGGGAGTGAGGCAAACCTGCCCATCATGGCACAGAGCATGTTGCTCACCTTGTAGTGGTGATAGTGAGAGGTCTGCTTATAGGCCTAGTCACACAAACACACTTGTTGCCACAAAGGGAGGTGAGCCTTCGGGACTAATTGAAGACAGCTCTGGGCAGGGCTTGAGCGATCATCTGAAATAGCTGTTAGAATGGGTCATCTAAAAGCCACCTGAACCTGTCGTGGCTGAAATGAAGTCTCTAGGTTCATTTGTAGGGTGTCTGGGGTGCCTATGATAGTGCAATGAACCGTGTAGCTGGAATGCACAAGTCCCCTGTGGACAGCAATGACTGTTTAGAGCTCTTGCCTGACATCAATGGACTAGATTGGAGTCCCCCTAGATAGCCATCATGCTTTGTATTTTTCATTTTCATTTCTTTTGTATTCTTTTCTCTATTTTTTACTCCTTCTGCTCAGGATTGAACCCAAGGGCTTGAACGTGGTGCTCTGCCCCTGATCTGTACCTCTAGCCTTTGGTTATTGTCTGTCATGTTTTTAAGACTGAGACTGTACAGGCTGGACTCCAACTTGAAGGAATCCTCCTTCCTCTGCTTCCCAAATGCTGGGATCATAGCTGTGTACCAGCGCACCCAGCTTCATGGTCCTTGTGTTTTTGAGACAAGGTCTTACTCTGACACTCAAGCCTGCTTAAATGTGCTGTTACCCAAGATGACCTTGAACTTGTAATTCTCCTCCCTCGGCCCACCACGTACTAGGATTAGAGTGATGTGCCACTATCCTTGGCAATCAGAAAGTTTTGTAACCAGCCTAGATCATGGGTTCTGTGAAAATGGTGGGGCTTGGCCCAGCCCAGGGGCCTTTAGAAAGGACAGAAGTCTTCTTCACAGCCTTTGACTTGTGAACCGAGAAGACAACAGCCAAGATTCAGATCTGTTCACCCTCTCCTTCTGTCTGAGGCAGTAACCTGGTTCTGCTGTCAGCTGGCCAGACATGGAGGACCAGTGCAACAGTGCTCAGCCGGCCAATCTGCACCTGAAAACTTTCATCACTGGGAGCTCTAACATGAAATTACTTTATTGACATTCATCCAATGTAGAATCCCATCAAATATACTTAGAGAGGAGAGGTGTATCCTTTAGACAGTTGGGTGCTCCTGTCTTACCACCGTTCACATTAGAAACAGAAAGAAAAGCAACCTTGGCCTCTCCCCCCCCATACCCAAATGAGCATCTCTGAGATTAGGTCTGCCATCTTTCCTCCTGTTTGCGGTTGTTGTGGGTTTTGTTTATTTGCAATATGTAGTTTAGAACTGGACTCCAGAGTGCCTTGGTTTACAGAGCTGAACAGTACTGCAATTCCATATGTCATGAGACCACTGACTGTCCTAGAACTCGCTCTGTAGACCAGGCTGGCCTCGAACTCACAGAGATCCACCTGCCTCTGCCTCCCCAGTGCTGGGATTGAAGGTGTGAGCCACCTCCACCCAGCTGAGAAATATCCTCTTGAGATAACATCTCTGTTAACACCCTTTTAAGGATTTTGCAGATTATAGAAATTATTATTTAGATCTAGCTTTTTCTCTTAAAATAATGAAATTATAACTTTTCATTAGTCCATTAAAAATGCTGCTTCATCAAAACCACTCAATCTCTCCAATGTAAAATCAAGGTCTTATAGTGACTGAGCCCAAAGTTCAAGTCCAGGGAATGGTTTTTGTTATCTGCCTGTGGCTGGAGTAAGTTGTGCTGGAGTTGAAGCTGGTGGAGGAAAAGTCAATTCCTCTGTCCAGTTTCCCCAGAAATCCTTATAGACTCCATACATCAGAAGTAGCGTCTGCTCGGGTCTCAGTCTCAATGGTGGTTCTGAGATGTCTATAGCTGAACCCTCCAGTCCATTGAGCTGTGTAACAGTATCAGGACCTTTGTCTCTCAAGTTCTCATTTCATGTGTATAGGAGCTGGGACTCGGAGAAGCTGGGTGCGCTTGACATCAGAAGTTCATCTGCCAGCCCGTTACCCTCCTCATTGATTCTGCCTGAGTCCTATGAAGCTCAAGGTTCTCAGACTTGGTGTGTCTCCCCTTCCCCGTGGTGGCCTTGAACTTGTGGTCCTGCTTGACCAGTCATGGCAGCTCTGAAGTTTTTCCTTAGCAGAGGACCGCTATGGGCATAGATAGGCGCTCAGCAATGTACTGTGGAACAGAGAGTTTAAAGACAACCATGTCCTCTTTGTTTCATTTGTCTGTTGGTTGCTTTTTCAGACAATGTCCCGCCATGTATCCCTGGCTGGGCTGGAACTCCCTCTATAACCCAGGCTGATCTCAAACTCACTACCCTCCAACCACAACCTCCAGATGTTGAGATGACAGCCCAGCTGGGTTGACTCTTACTACATTCCTCATTGCATGGTTTGGCGTCCATGTTGTCCGTTAACTTGCAGAGAACCTATTTTACCCTTGTATACAGTGTCCTCTTTCCTCAAGTTCTATTATTAACAAGAGCTGTTAATTGTGTCTGCTCACTCATTTGACTTTTGATTATCACCCTCTGGGGCCTTAGTGCTATCTATGTTCTCGAATACCAATATATCTAAGTGATGTGTCTTGCTCTCAAGGAAGGTGTGACCTTTGGTGGAAATAAGTAAGCAAACAACCCCCATTGGGTGGTGAATAGAGGCTTGTGTGAGCTGTAATGGGAATTGTGATAAAGGGCACCAGCCTGAAAGTCCATCCCGTAGCGAAGCCTGGGCAGATAGTTCAGGAATAAGGAGGACTTGGCTAGCAGGTGGTGTGGGGAGAGCGTTCTAGGCGTGGTGATTAATAGGTGTAATTACATGGCTGTATGGAAGTGGGTGGCGTGTTTACCTTGCATGCTGGATACAGAAGGCCTCTCTGAGTGGAGTTAAGAAATATTGGCTGGCAGCAGAATTCTATTTGCTACACGAGGCTTTCAGGTTTGTGTCTCTGTGGACTTGTTTGGAGGCTCGAGCAGGGGAGCTCAGCTGCTTATATACCCTTGACTGAAGACTGATCCCCCTCTATTGGAGAAGGTCTTCATCCTCTTCAACTGAGTGCACAGCCTCAGGGAGGGACATCCAGGGAGTAGTGAGGGGGAGAGGGGCATTGCCTAGCTAGCTAGATCAGCCAAATCAACCTTGGCGATCCATGGGGTAACAGATGTAGCAGCCAGATCACCCTCACATCTACTTTTGTGTCTTTGAATTGTGGTAAAGGATGTGTAACCAAAACAAATTATCATCTTAACCATTTTTAAAATTAAAATTGTGTGGTGATAAGTTTTGTTGTACAACGGTCATTGCCACCATCCAGTTCCAGATTTCTTTTATGTAATTCTAGCGTCTGGGAAGCTGAAGCAGGAAGATTTTGAAGTTGAGGTGGACTTGTAATATATATAGACAAGACTTTGTTTAAACAACAACAACAAAAAAAAAAAACAAATTAGGGCTGGAGAGATGGCTCAGAGGTTAAGAGCACCAACTGCTCTTCCAGAGGTCCTGAGTTCAATTCCCAGCAATCACATGGTGGCTCACAACCATCTGTATTGAGATCTGGCTCCCTCTTCTGTATACATAATAAATAAATAAATCTTAAAAAAAAAAAAAAAACAAATTAACAAAACTCCCAGAAATTGAACCCATAAAATACTAGCTCCCCATCATCCCTGTCCATAGAATCAAACCCTCTACCATTTGTTTCTAGAAATTTGAAAATCCTGGGCACTTCATAAGAGTGTAATCACAAAATACTTGTGTTTTTGTGACTGGCTTATTTCACTTATCTCAACTGCCTCCACTTTAAGACTGAGTAGTAGTATCCACTGCACATATGGATGACATTTGGTGTATCCATTCATCTATCCATGAACACAGGTCACTTCCAACTTTTGACTATCGCGAATGATGGTGTTGTGGACATGGCTGCACTTGGATTTTTTTTTAATATCACTATGTATGTTATCAAACTTTCAATCAATGCAAATGGCCCTCATGAAAACCTTTTATGTTATAGCCGTCTCTGCAGAGGTGCTTACAGTGTGTGGTAGAGATGTGCTCATGTTTGTGTAGGAAGGAGAAGGGCCAAAGTATTTGTCATTGGGGTGACAGAGGAACTAAGCGGGGAAATATAATCTGTAAAAGAGTCAGTATTACCATTCTTCAGGGCGGCAGCAAGTTCTGTGAAAGTCGACTGATGGATGTGTGGAGCGTAAGAGACCTGAGCCTGTTGCTGCCTCCGAAGCCATTCTGTGAGCTCTCTTTCTCTCCTGTGTAGTGGTGGTGTTTGTTTCAGTGGCCGTCAGTCTCAGCTGGTTCAGTTGTCCTGCTGCTGTGGACCTTCTGCTCCTTGGACTACCTGTCTTTCCTTAGCTACCTGGACTGAGACCAAGACACGTGGGTTTAGGAGGCAGGTCTGGGAGTCAGCAGACGCTCAGGACCCAGGCTGCGGGTCTGGAAGCAGCTCTGCCTTCTAGCCATTGTTCTTGTCCTTGTCCTTGTCACTTTTTGAGTGCATCCCCCTGCCTCCTTTGACATCCCCTGGCCAGTCTCCCTTCCTGGGCCTCACTGACTGACACAGCACACTAAGTTCCATGGCCTCTGTTCCAATTCAAGGTCCCGAGGCTGTTTATGAACCTCAGACACTTTCCCTTGGATGTTCCAAGGGGTTGGTGTTCCAGGACTTTGTATTGTTTCGTTCCCTCAAACCTTGGGTCCTCCGGGTGTAATGTGGCCAGCAAGCTCAATGTATCAGAAGAGTCTGGCTACGGTGGGTGGAGGGCCAGGCCTGCTGGCATATACTCTGGTGCTGGCCTGAGCCACAGTGGTGGCACCAGCAATTTTGTTTGTTCTTCAGCCCCTGGCACCTCCTGAGCAGATTAGACTCCTGTCCCAAGGAACACAGATGCTTCCTCCCGGGCTAGCTTGCCCAGCAGCACTCCACCTCAGAGCAGCATGGTCTGGGAAAGCGGAAGACTTGTTTCTGAGAGTCCCTTTCCTTCCCTCTTCCTCTGGCTACTCTGCTAGCCTCCTCTCCTCTCCACATCCATTCATTTTCCCTGTAATGAGCATGAAAGCACGGCTGTCCAAGTGAGGTGTAATTGCCCTGTAAAGAAATGACTTAATGACAAATATTTGAGCATTTTGCTTTCCTGTCCTGAGTTCCCAGAAGAAGTGAAGCGTCATTCTAACTCTGCAGGTGGACAGTGGTTGGGACATCAGGAGGCAGGTGGAATAATGCAGAGTGTGATGAAGTCCAGAGCCTTTGCAGGCAGCAGGCGGCTCACAGGTAGTGCTGGCAGCTGGGGTGGGACCCAGGGACCCCACTTCCTGCCTCTCTCGCCCCTTTTCATTTTGAAGCACTCCAGAGCATTCTGCCAGCTGTTAGATGAAGCACCTGTGTTGACAATGTCATTGAGTTCTGGGAGAAAATTGGATCTCACTCTTTTGTATGGTCATTGTGCCCACAGACCTATAAGAGCCCTGTTATGGGAGTGTGTGCCTGGTGGTAGAGGCAGAAAGAAAGTGCTTTCCAGTTGTCAGAAACTCTAGTTCCTCTTTGTAGTTTTGTTGTTGTTGTTTTACGTGTGTGTGTGTGTGTGTGTGTGTGTGTGTGTGTGTGTGTGTGTGTGTGTTTCTGCCACTGAGCATATGGGGAGGTCAGAGAATAACTTGAAGTGGTCTATTCTCTCCTTCCACCATGTGGGTTCTGGGAATTGAACTCAGGTTACTAGGCTGGGTGGCAAGCACCCTACCCACTGAGTCATGTCAGTGGCCCCAGATTTTGTAGGGTTTTTTTTCTTTTTTTTTTTTTTCTTTTGCTGGTGTTCTGTTCTGTTTGTTTGTCCTTGAGATAGGGTCTCATTATGTAACTCTGGCTGGCCTGGAACTCTTTATGGAGACCAGGATGACTTAGAACTCATAGAATTCAGCCTGCCCCTCCCTCCTGAGTGCTGAAATTAGAGGCATGCACCACCATACCCAGCACATTTTGTTTTTAAGATGAAGGTATTCAAAAATACAGGTAAGATGCAGAAACACAGCCAGGAGCTAGCTGGGAACCTCTTTCTAGGCTTGGATGATGAATTATGATACCTGGTCCCGGAGAGTGAATCCAGCAGGGAAGTGGACTAAATCAGAAAGAGATGTAGTCAATTACAAGAATTACAAGTCTTCTCGAAATAGGAGGCACCTGTGTTTGGCTTAGCAGGCAATTAATCATCCAAAATTGGGGTTGTGGATGGGGAGATGCTCAATGGGTGAAATGCTTGACCTTGAAGCATAAAGGCCAGAGTTTGATCCTCAAAACCCATGGGAAAGAGTCAGGCATGGTGGCATGTGCTTGTAATCCCAGCACTTGGGAGATGGAGCCAGGCAGATCCCTGGGGTTCACTGGCCAGCCAGTCTAGCCTAATCAGCAAGTTCCAGGCTAACTGGAAATCTTTGTCTCAAAAAATAAGGCAACTACCTCCTGAGGAACCATACCTGAGGTTGACTGCTGGTCTCCACATGCATACGTACAGGCACCCACGCCCTTACATACACACCCAAATACAATAAAATTGAGGGTAGAGGAGATGACACAGGATCTAGCAGAAGTAGGTACTGATATTTCTGCTGTAATTTTGTTGCTATAAAAGGGAAAAAGGAAATATGTAAGAAAATGTGAAAGTGATACCCTTGAGGAAACCAAAGACAGAAAAGCAGTGGAAACTGACCTGTGTGGGGCACGTTTTGCCCTTCCCTGGGTCTTTCTAGACTCTTGTGACCCTAAATTCTGCCAGAGTTTATTGGCATGCCTCTTTAGCGTGCGTGTAGCTGCAGGAGCAGGCTTAACTGTCAAGACTTTTCAGAAAGGGGTGGAGCTGGAAAGTGTGTTTATTCAAGTTCAAGTAAGCGGAGGTACACGCAGGTGTGGTCAGGAACTAGGGCCGCCTCACCTCTCCTGGTCGGCATCTGGCCAAAGTCAGCTGTATTGCAGCCGGATTACCATGGCCGGTTTCTCAACCAAGGTCATTCGTCTAGGCTGCAGATGAACAGAATGCAGCAGTCCAGGGATGAACTGAGTTGGAGTCATTCCCCAGGTGCCTGCTAAGCAGATCCAATTCTAGTGTTTTCGCTGCAGAGCTAGAGGGCACTGTGTTGTGAAGCTGAGATCCTGTCCCAAGCCAGACTCCCTTCCCCATCTTTCCATACACAACCAGCTTCTTCTCTCCTTTTATTCTTCATTAGCTTTGGATTCTGGCGGGAGCAGACTTCTGCTGTCTCCTTTGTAATTGCTCCCTGGATTTGCCCTTCTTCCAGGCCCCCATGACAAGAAGCAGTTTAGCAGCTGGGCGGTGATGGCACACACCTTTAATCCCAGCACTCGGGAGGCAGAGGCAGGTGGATCTCTGTGAGTTTGAGGCTAGCCTGGTCTATAGAGCGAGATCCAGGAAAGGCACCAAAACTACACAGAGAATCCCTGTCTCAAAAAAAAAAAAAAAAAAAGAAGAAGAAGAAGTTTAGGAGGATAGAGTGATTGGGGCTGGGGGGATGTGGCCATCAGACTGAGAGATATATAGTGTTGACACCTAGAGATTATTCAGCTATGATCAATAGCATGTGCTAATAATAGAAAAGAAGATAGATGACCTCCGTTAGTAAGGCTGTGTCCTTGTCTCTGAGAATCAGGTGGCTAATAGGTGTGAGCATTGTAAGCAGAACAACAGGACAATTAGCAAAATCTTGGTGGAAGGGACAGACTGTGGGCGACAGGGAACTGTGTGCTTGCTTGTATACTTAGATTTATTATTTGTGTGTTTACATGTGTATGGAGGTCAGAGGACAACTCCATGGAATTGGTTCTTTCCTTTATGTGAGTTCCAGGGGTGAAACTCACGTCACTTGGTCTGCTTGGCAAGTGCCTTTACACGTCTAGCCTCAACTTGCTGTCTAGTCCAGGATGACCCTTGGCTTCTTCTGCCCCTGCCTCCACCTCCCAAGTGCTGGAATTACAGGTGTGTGTCACCACACCTCCTGCCCGGCAGGCAAACACTCTTCCACCTGAGCTACGTCCCCAGTTTGGAATCTCTTGGGATCTCATTGTTATCTCTTGGCATGGCCAGTGAAGTCAGGCTCTGGATTCTGGCAAGGTTTTCAATGTGTTTTCTTCCTTCTATTGGGGCAGATTACTTTGATCCCTAGCAACATACTCATCGTTGAAATAAATTGAGTTTCAGGAGCTGAGCAAGGAGCTGGATGCCCTTAGCTGGGACTGGATGGTGGCATAGCTAGACGTCTTGGCTCTGTGTCTGAAGAAACTGATTATTTTAGTCTGTATCATACATGTTTGAGAACTTCCCCGGTAATTTTTTTTAATGTGGTGTTACTAACATGGAGACCAAATGGGAGTGCTTTTATGTGTTCTTGTTGTTTTGTATTTTTGAGACAAGGTCTTATTCTGTAGCCCAGGTGAGCCTGGAGCTCACTATGTAAACCATGCTGGCCTCAAACTCATGCCAACCCTCCCTCAGCAGCCTACAAGTGCTAGAATCACAGGCATGGCTCATCAAGCCTCTTGAAAATGGCTTTACTAAAAGGGAGGAGTTGTCAGAATGAAGTCCATTGAGGAGAATGATGAATAAACATCCATACAGGCATAAAAAATGACTATGATTGGGGAAATGTCATAGAAAGACTTGGAGTGTAGGCTGAGCTAGTATTCCAAAGCAGTGCGGATTGGTAGTTGGAACAGCTTGTCCAGGACTAATGTGAGCTGGAAACATGGCGGTGTGGGGCAGCACTAGCTGTTTGAGTATCATTCATTCATCTAGCCCCTCTCCCAGCCCCCACTACCTTCCAGCCTGGCAATCTTCAGACGGATTGAACTGTGGGAAAGTTTGGAGACTGACCCACAGGTAAAGGACTTTGGAGGTGGAAGTCATGGAGAATAACTTAGACTTCAGAGGTTTTTTTTTTCTTATGTAAAAAGCCCTGGTGTGGAGACTGGTTCCAGCTCTTAATCCTCACTGGGGATGGAATGGTGTGTCAGCATTTGGTTAGACACAAGGGTACTTGCCTGACAGTGAGTCATTAAGTGCAGGATGAATTATTGAGGGAAGGTTTTGGTATATAGAAGAGACTTTCAAAGCAGGCTGTATTTGTATCTCATTGGAATGGCTGAGGTCCATCTTAGGATGTGTTAGACTGTCCACATGGTCCTAGGTGATGGCCAAGGAGGAAATGATGACTACTCAGGTACCTGTTCTTTTTTTTTTTTAATTTATTTATTTATTACATATACAGTGTTCTGCCTTTACACCAGAAGAGGGGACCAGATCTCATTATAGGTGGTTGTGAGCTACCATGTGGTTGCTGGGAATTGAACTCAGGACCTCTGAAAGAGCAGCCAGTGCTCTTAACCTCTGAGCCACCTCTCCAGCCCCCCCCCCCCAGGTACCTGTTCTAACCTGGAGGATTCCCCAGAGCCTTCCCTAGAGTTGTCCACGTGCTCGTACATCCCCTTGCTGCCACAGAGACTGGCTGTGGTGCTGCAGATGGTCTGTTCTAATCGGAATCCGCTCCTCTGTTCTCTCTTCGCAGTATGAGTTTAAAGCCAAGAACATCAAGAAGAAGAAAGTGAGCATCATGGTCTCCGTGGATGGTGTGAAAGTGATTTTGAAGAAGAAGAAAAAGGTGAGTGACTCTGGACCAGAAACTGGCAAGCTAGGTGTGGGATGGTATTTCCTCCTAGAACATTATGCAGTAGCCTCTGCATTGGCTAGCAGTAATGTTGCTAAGCCACAGCTGGAGCAGAGAGTGAGGCAGAGGCCGGTGGCCTCGTGGGACTATTGCTCAGAGTGAGTCTCAGTAACTCATAGCCTATGGGTCATTTCCCAGCATCCTCCTGTTCAAAGTGTCTTCTCCATCTGAATACCTTTACCTTTGAGGGGTGTGTGTGTGTGTGTGTGTGTGTGTGTGTGTGTGTGTGTGTGAGAGAGAGAGAGAGAGAGAGAGAGAGAGAGGGAGGGAGAGATGAGACAAGGTCTCATTATGCAACCTAGACTGAACTTGAATTTGCATTCCTCCAACTGGAATCTCGTGAGCACTGAGATGACAGGTATATTCTCACACCTGGTTTAACTCAGTCTCATCATGGGAAGTGCTTCCACATTAAGTGGTACACATGGAGCACCCCCCAACGGAAATCCAAGATGCATCAGAATTTGAAATTG
Organism: Onychomys torridus; assembly: GCF_903995425.1. NCBI lineage: Eukaryota > Metazoa > Chordata > Mammalia > Rodentia > Cricetidae > Onychomys > Onychomys torridus. The sequence continues at coordinate 24,472,021 of NC_050453.1, forward strand.
TTGGGGTGTCATGTCTGATGTTGGGCCATCTTGAATTCAGATTTTCAGACTGGTCAAGTCTATGCAAATACTCCTGGATTAGCATCCCCTCCCCCAGTTGTGTGAAATGTTTTGGGTAGGGATTGTCAACCTACCATTAGTAACAACTGTCTTCTGAGGGGGAGCACATGAGTGGAGACAGCCCCCTGGAATGCTCAGCCCCACCCCACGCATTCTGCCGCCCCCATTTTATGTGGCTTGTGGCCACCTTTCACAGCTGCTACCACAGGGACACACTTAGTGTCTTCTCCCTGCCACCACATAGCTGCACACTGTACACAGCCTTGGGGGAGCCCTGGAGTATCTTCTTCTGGGAAGTTCTTGAGTAAGAGAGTGGATGAGGCAAGTGGATGCCTATTGAGTCTCTGGGTGGAAATTGTAAGTGATAAGATGTTAAGTTGAGTAGGACATATTTTCAGAGTTGGGAGAACCAGTACAACCCACATTCCCGGTTCAGGGACACTGGTTTCTGTCATGTGTGTTAGATTGCTTTCCTGGGGCCTTCACATGAGGGGAACTGGTGGCTCAGCACCCTCCACTGATAAAATCATTTGTGAACATTTCCCAAGTGACAGGATGCTTTCCGGCCCGTTGTTACACAGCCCTTCATCAGGCCCTCTGGCCATTTCAGTGGCTGGGGATTTCCTCACACTTTCCCCACCCCTTGCCAGGGGCTGAGTTATTAGTCTTTCAAGACACACAATCCAGGGAGCAGTGTAGAGGGGTGGGCGGGAAGGTTGTAGGAGACAAAGAATGGGGCAGAGAGCGTGGAAATCTGTCTTCTGGATATGCCATGGGTGTGGAAATCATGAACCCCTCTGCAGCCACGGCTGCCTGCACAAGATCTACACACAGAAGCAACAGGACATGAAAGTCGGAGGGAGACTAGTTAGGAGGAAGGTAAGCAGGAAGAAGACTAGTTAGGAGGAAGGTAAGCAGGAGGAAGACTAGTTAGGAGGAAGGTAAGCAGGAGGGAGACTAGTTAGGAGGAAGGTAAGCAGGAGGGAGACTAGTTAGGAGGAAGGGTCAGCAGGAGGGAGACTAGTTAGGAGGAAGGTAAGCAGGAGGAAGACTAGTTAGGAGGAAGGGTCAGCAGGAGGGAGACTAGTTAGGAGGAAGGTAAGCAGGAGGAAGACTAGTTAGGAGGAAGGTAAGCAGGAGGAAGACTAGTTAGGAGGAAGGTAAGCAGGAGGGAGACTAGTTAGGGAGGAAGAGTCAGCAGGAGGAAGACTAGTTAGGAGGAAGGTAAGCAGGAGGGAGACTAGTTAGGAGGAAGGGTCAGCAGGAATGGGAAGGAAGCAAGAGAAGTAATGACAAATCTGATCATAATACATTGTACATATGTATAAAATTGTCAAAAATTTAAAAAGGAGAAAAATACATAATAAACTTATTCCTCTGACCTTAAAAATTATCCAGACTTACAGTTTAGAAGTTGTGACCCTGGATGCTAAGTCACATTGGCCAACTCAAGGCAGTAGATGTATAAACTGGACTAAGGGTTTCTTAACCCACTCTGAAATAGAATTGTCTCCTGGACCAGAGATTATTCTGACAAGCACATACTTCCTACCAGTTGGAGGCAAACCATATGAGAAGGCAAACTGGTACAGGGTTACTGGGTGGACCCAGAGGTTGGCCAGCTCCTCCTGTTGTACATCAGGAATGTTAGACCCACTGGATGTGTGTAATGACTTTGTAGGGGGATGTAGTTCCTCCAGTCTACTTGATAGTCCTGGCCAAAGCTTCCCTGCATGACTGTCTAACTTCTGCTCATCTAGGGCTAACACTCCCCAAACCCCCACACCACACCACTGTGCATATTGCTTCTAATTATTCCACTTGGGGCTCTCCTTCCCCTTTAGATAACTTAGTATGCCGCTGCTATCGTCCACTATGGAGTAACTTCACGTCTTGTTCTTTAAGAATAGTCTTATTTTCCATCTCACTCGGGGCTCCCCCTGGTGTCAGGTACTGTGTGTGGTGCCATCTCCATCGTGTGTTGGGAGACAGGCTAGATCTCACACTGATAAGGGCAGCAGAATGCCAGGGTGTTAGCTGGGAGAGAAGCCACCCCCTCTTTCCCTAAGTACATGAAAGCTAAGCCAGGGCAGCGTGCCCCAGAGGGAGTCCTGGGGACTCGTGACTCACACTAAAACTGCACCTTGGTAATCCCTAGCATTTGCCCTCCTGCCCCGGGAAGGAGGCAGTATAGCCCATCAGCCCTAGATCTGATTCTTCCCATGCCAGCTTGGGAAAGAGGAGCCTTCTATCTTATTTCCTCCACCCACGCCTGGTGTCCGTTTCAGGGCCTGAGCTGTGATGTGGATGATGCCTTTAATCACCGTGTGCACAGTCTCCCGCCTCTGGCAGATGGATGTGCATTAGCAGCAATCAGCCTTTTTGTCGTCTGCTTCCCACGTGACAGTCCTGGTAGCTGAGAGTACTGCCACCAAGCTCAGGCGCTCGCGCTCTGCTCTCTCCCTCTCTCCCTCTCCTCTCCTCTCCTCTCCTCTCCTCTCCTCTCCTCTCCTCCCCTCCCCTCCCCTCCCCTCCCCTCCCCTCTTCCCTTCCCTCCCCTCCCCTCCCCTCCCCTCCCCTCCCCTTCTCTCCTCTCCTCTCTCTCCTCTCTCTCCTCTCTCTGAGTTGAGAAGGGCGTGACATGCTACGATGTAAATGCTCAGTTTTCTACAAGGAAACAGAACAGTCAGCATGGGCCAGGAGTTAAGGTCACTGTGGTTAAGACTTGGCCCTCTTGCCAGCTAACCATAGGCAGAGCAGCAGCACAGCTTATGTTCAGCCTGGCATTCCTGCCTATTACTCAGTAACCAGCTTGTAGGATGTTGAAGAGTCCTCTCCCCTGCAAGAAGCATGTTGGTTTGCACTGGGTCAGTGTGACATGGGGGAAACGAGTCCTTGGCAGAGGCAAGAAGACCTGGGTTCTGATCCTGGCATATGGTCTGAGCAATTCATTTTGAGCTTTTGCCTACAAAGTGAAGAGATGGCTTGGTGGGTAGGGATCATTATAAATTTTTCAGTTCAGATCTCAGCACAAGCCGTGGAGCCATGTTTTTTAATGCTTGTCTGTAGATCCAGGTCACAGCTATGCACTCACACCCCTGACAACCTACTTGACTGCTGAGAAAGCAGACCTCAGAAGCTAATGGGTTAGTGGTTCTGTTGCAGTCTTCCAGGGACACTCTGAGGTCACACACCTCCCAGAACAGCCAACAGGCCTCCTCTTTGTCTTCAAACTGCCCATAACTGATCAGTGATGGAGTTCTTCTCACCAGAAGAGAGAGACATGCCTAGTGAACTTTATAAGGACAAGACTATCTTTGTGAGCTCAACATTTTCCTGGATGGCCTGAAATTTCTAGAATGTTCTCATTAACCATGGCTGTGGGCTAGCTGGAGGAATGAACGTGATTCGTGTGTGGTAATGTCATTAAATCGGAGAAAATTTAGCAGGGAAGTCTTCACTGTTGCGTTTGGCCATCATCTCATATGCTTTTCTGTCACTTTGTCAGTTTCACAGGCAGAGCGGGGAGTTGGGAGATCGCTGAGTTCAGGCCCCAGAACCAATGTAAAGAAGCTGAGCACAGGGGTGGGAGTGAGCTTGAGCGATGACTCAGTGGACAGAGAACCTGTTGTGTAAGTGTAAGGACTGACATTTGAGATCCCCAGCACTGGGTAAAATCCAGACAGGCATTTTGGCTGTCTGTAACCCCAACCCTCGGGACATGAAAACGGGAATCCTGGCTAGCTAGACAAGCTGGCATCAGTGAGCCATAGCTTCAGTGAAAGATTCTGCCTCAAATAATAGAGAACAGCAGAGGTCAGCTTTGGGCTTTTATGTGTACATGTATGTATGCATACATATTCACCCATCCGCATGCAAAGCATACATGCACACATGCCACATATGCATGCCCCACCACAAATAAAGCTGAGCATGGTACAGTCCAGCACAGGGGAGATAGAGACAGGTGCATCTCTGGGACTTGCCAGCAGCCTGCATAGCCTCCTTGTTGAGTTCCAGGACAGGGAGAGACCCTGTCTCAAAAACTAAGTGGGTGACTCCTGAAGAATGACATGCCTGGACTGGCGTGTGCAAGCATGGTGCACACAGACACACATACACACCAGTCAAAGAAGGATCAGTGCTTAGTAGTAGGATTTATTCAGGTGGCTCAAATCTTCATGCACATTTCGCTAGTGTGGGCAATAGCCAGGTATGTCATGGCCATTCCATCACCATGTAAAAACCATCTTTTGGGTTTGCTAACAAGCATCTAGGAATGTGCTCTTCCTGAACTGGTGCCAGCAGATAATGAATCTTAAGTTGAATTAGTTTCAGAAGCTCAGTTGCTAAGATAATTGGCTTTGCTTTGATGTGTTCCAATCAGAACATCATTTTCAGTGTTCAAGGAGGCCCGAGTAGTTATCTTTTCTGTGTATCTAATCATGGTTATTTATTATAATCCCAGAATCGCACTATGGCACCATCTGCTGGAGAGTAGAATCCTGACTAAGATTAACCTTGAACTTCATCCAAAGTATTTTCCTATTAAACAGCTCAGTTTCATGTTTTCAGATTTCTTCTGTAAACCACTACCTTTGTTGGAATCCCCTAAGGTAACAGATTAGAATGACTTCAACAGTCTAATGAATAAATACTTACCATACTTACCATGGATCCTCCATGTTCTGGGAGTTATAGGATGGATATATAGACAAATTAAGTGTGTGTGTGTGTGTGTGTGTATTTGGATTTTTTTTTGCGGGGGGGGGGGGGGCTTTGTTTTGGTTTTTCTCTATTTCCACCTTCCAAAGCAGATGAAATAAAAAGTCAGAGAAGACATGTTCCCTTCCCACTAGAGACTCACATACAGGTGTGGCAGAGGAGTTGCATGTATGTTTTGTAGGTATGTGCACATGTGCATGGAGGGCAAAGGTCAATGCTGGATGTCTTCTATCATTCTCCACTTTATTTTTGAGGTATGGTTTCTCACCGATTCTGGAACTCAGGTTCTGCTAGGCTGATTCCCTGCCTCTGCCCTCCCAGTACTAATGTTATTGGCAAGGGCTTTCAATGCCTTTTATATGGGTGCTGGGCATCCCAATTCAGGTCCTTAATGCTTATGTAACAGGCACTGTCCTAACTGAGCCATCTCCACAGCCTTAATATAGCTATTTCATTTTTTTAAATTATTACATTTGTGTGTATATGTGTGTGTTATCTGTCTGTCTGTTGTCTGTCTATCTAATCTGTCTAGGAATCCAAATTCAATTCCTTGTGCTTTCCATAGAACATTTGACTTTAGCCATTGTCTCAACCCCAAATTAACTGTTTCTTAAAATCATTTTATTATATTTGTGTGTGTGTGTGTGTGTGTGTGTGTGTGTGTGTGTGGTTTGTCAGGCTAGATAGCAAATGTCTTTACCACCGAACTATCTTGCCAGCCCCAAATTAACTACTTCTAATGACACTGTGTTTATGTATAAGGTCTGTTTCAGCCCTTAGAAAATTGCATTAAAGATGTTTTGCTGAATTTTATGGTGCTGGAGGGTGAACCTGAGACTCCCGTCCGTGTTAGGCATGTGCTGCACCACTGAGCTGTGCTCCCATTCCCACATTAATTTGTCTCTTTCCCCGCCTGTGTGTAAGCCTCTCGTGGGAAGGGAACATGTCATCTCTAACATGTTATTTCATCTGCTTTGGAAGGTAGAAAGAGAGAACTCAAAATGATAGCACTAATTACACACTAAGATAATGGGACCAGCTGCTAACAATAGTGCACACTGACACTGAGCACCTATGCTTTTCTGGTGATGTTTGATGTACTCATACTTCCTAAATCCTCACATACCCCATGCTGTGAAAACCTTTCTGACGCTCTGCCCTACCTGCACCCCTTGTTTGTTATTGGTCCAGACCTGAGGATTGAACTCAGGACCTTACACATGCCAGGCAAGCATTCTACTGCTAAGCTACATCCCCACCAGAATCCAGTCTTTAACTTCTATTACAAGGCCATCACTTCACTAGGAAATTATCTTACTGTCCAAGTGACAATGTTACTATGGAAACAGAGTTCTTCCTGATCTAACTGGGTAGGAAAAGGAGGCACTCAGAATTACAGAACCAGAATTTAGAAGGACTTCAAAAATGATCTGGTTCGTTACCACCCCTGCCCCAAGTTGATTACTATGGCAACAGAGGATGAGAGTGAGTTCACCAGGTAGTTAATGACAGGGAGAGAGTGTGATCCACAGCCCAGACCTGCTACGGTTGTCTTCCCATCGGATTGTGTAGGACTTTATTTCCTGCTAGTTTTAAAATGATCACTTTAGAGATCACATGCACCATGTGGGGTTCATTAGCACTTGGGTTTTGAAATGCACTATCCTATAGCAGCCATTGATTACCCTGTGTGTGTGAGACAGCTTTATTTGCTGGCTAGTAACTGTTCACCTAAAAGCATGGAGAAATATGTCAAGCAGAGTTTATATAACCTATATAGCCTTGCTAGGCCTCTTGTTTTTATTTTAAAATAAGCTGCCACTGCTGTCTGGTGAATGAATAATACCAGACTTCAGACTAGAATGGGCTTGCCTATGATCTCCAATAGGGTGAGCAAATCAATTTCAATGTATGTTCTTTCTCTAGGTCTGGGTTCTTGCGAGAGGGCTCCCAGGATGCCGTATACCTTTCTAACTTTCAAAAGGATGGAGGGCCACTGCGCTGGCTATTCGTCACTCTGTTTTCTCTCACTCCACTTTTCTAACCAGACCTGCCTCTGAGCCAGATTTCACAAAGTATTTCCTTTTGGAGTGACAAAAAAGAGCCATGACTTTCCATGGAGGACTTGACAGGAATTCAGTACATAAAGGGCTGAAGGCTGTGTATCCTGGATGTACTTACCCCATCAACAGTCTCAAAGCACATCTAAGGACTTCACCCCCACTCTCTGTCGGAAGCAGAGACCTCGATTTTTATTCCACCCCCTTAACACAGAGAATGGGGTTTAGAAGCAGTAGACAGGGTGGGCTTCTTACAACAGTATAAAGAGGCCTTGGTGGGAAATCCTTTGTCCCCAGAGCATCTGTGTCCATCTATAAAGCAGTAAGCCAGTTTTAATATGGAAATGGAAATGTTATGCAGAAATTCCCTACTTAAATAGCTCAGCGGGGCTGGAGAGGTAGCTCAGTCAGTAGAGTACTTACCTAGCATGCATGAAGTTGTAGTCCCACAGACCTATAATCTTAATATTTTGGGGACAGAGGATAGAGGACTTCAAGTTTAAGGTCATCCTTAGCTCTGTATAAGTTCAAGGGTAGCCCTAGCTACAAGAGATACCTTCTGAAAGCAAAACAACAAAAACCAGTGGGGACGGGGAATTAGAGATGGCTCAGCAGTTAAAAGCACTTGTTGCTCTTACAGAGGACCTGGGTTCCATTCCCAGCATCCACATGGTGGCTCACAGCCATCTGTATCTCCAGTTCCTGGGAATTCTGATGCCCTCTTCTGGCTTCCATAGCCACTAGGCATGCACATGGTACACATACATACATATATACATACATGTAGGCAAAACACTCATACATACAAAATAAATAAATCAATTTTAATTTAAGAAAAAAGGCACAAGGGTTTTTTCCCCATAGCATCCAGGAAACATCTGAGAATAAAAATTGAAAGAGGTAAAGGTGAGTTCCCTCTCTTTGTCCTTCCTGACCTGCCTTGTTAGTCTAAAAAGAAGCAAGTGCCAGGTCAAGGCCTAGAGGATAAAACAGGCTGGCAGCCAGGAAAGGCTGATGACCACCGGACTGTGGGGCTGCTTAGTTAGGCCGGGCAGCCTTAGGACTGGCAGGCTGTCCCTCGTCCCTCAGAGACTTCCTGCTGTTCCTGGGAGAACTACCTTCCCTCCTTAGTACTGGGTTGGGAGCAGCCCAGCCATGCATGATCCCTGCTTGATTGTAATGATGGGCTGCAGGATGCAGCAGCCAGGCACCAGATTAGTAACACTGTCTCTGGATCTTATTACAGTATGCTCTTGTGCCCACACCTTCCAGCATATTGGGCAGAGCCTTCCTTGGAGTGAATCTGCTCTTAAAACTACTGTGGAAGTCAGGTAATAGTGGTACTCTCATTTGATCCTACCGCTAAGAAGGCAGGCAGATTACAATGAGTTTAAAGGCCAGCCTTGGCTACATTAGTAAGACCCTGTCTCAAAAAAATTAAATCAATAAAATAAGCATAAACGTACTCTGTAAAAAGGAACTTTAAAAAAAAAGTAGGGTAACATGTTTAGAGAGATGGTCAGGCTAATAAACTTGGGCTTAGAGTGCCCATAAAAGGCTCAGCAGTGTCCTGTAGGTAAGCAGGGGACAAGGAATCAGAGGTAGGAGCTATACACCTAGGACTGCAGAACAGGGTGTGGCTGGAGGCTAGGAATTTGTATGCTCCATCAGGTACCGGCTCCACACTCATCAGTTGCCTCCAGTCCGCTATGTTTGCAGAGCTGGTGGGAGGTAAGTATTATCTTCCTGGGGACCTTGCTAATCGACCTTGACCACTACCCCTTCTGCAATTAATGCTCGCACTCCTAGAGCGGCCGTGTGAGTGAGACATGTCTGGGGTGGAAAGAGGCTGAAGATAGCCCTGCTGCTCCTCCCACGCCGTGAAGGACACCCTGTCCCCAGAGGGCACCCAGAAGGGTGCTGCTATAGGGTTAGAGGCCTGTGCCCCTCCTCTATTCTTCCACTCCAATCTAGACAGGGAATGTCTTCATTTCCTGCCTGTCTCGGAGACTACAGCTGAGCCAGGATGGAGAAGTAGCAAAACTAAAAATGGCCTCACAGCTACCAAGAATTGGAGTCCTATTTTCAAGCATTTATGTAAGGAGGAAGGGAGGGAAGGAGGAAGGGAAAGAGGGGGAGGCTGGCTTTGGGTACAGCTTGGAGTTATGTGGGCTTGCTGAAGATGGTTGGACCAGTTTGGCTATAATAACTGTTCAGGGTTATATCTCCTGGCATAAGCTTAAAGCTAACTTTAATTTATAATCTCATAAAGCTTGATTATTAGTCTTTCTTCCTATTTTTATTCTCTCATTATTATTATTTTGCTATTTTTTCCATGAAGAAAAGTATTTCCATTTGGAAAAGGGAGTGGCTTGTTTACATCGTTGTCTCTATGGCTTTAAAATACTTGCAAAATAGAGGAAATGAGAAATCATTTCGGACTAAGAAGAATATAAGTAATCTGAGTTTACATAGCTCAATGGTAGGGTGCTCCAGGAGTCTCTGGGTGCAATCCCCTGTGCTGCAAAAGCAAAACCCACCATGTTCTTCAGCTAAGGCGCTGCTGAGATGTGGAGCTTCCCCTGGGTTGAGCCTTTCCCAGCACTGTGTGGTTTCTAAATCGTCCCCAGCAGTGGGGCCAGCATGGTTCTAAGAACCAGGAAGACTTGGTTCTTGGAGGCTGCTAACCAGGAGCCACACCTTACCCTGGTGAGCTATATGGAAGAGGTGGGTAGGAAGAGCACCAGGTAGATAATGATGGGAAGGGCTGCAGACCCTTCCATTTTGATATTTTTGAAGTGTTACTGGCACATGAAACATATTGGGTTTAAAGAAAAAGCAAAAACCAAAAATCCTGTGTTCGCCATAGGTTCTTGGATAACCACCACCTTGGTGAAGCTACACTCTCCCCCAACCTTTTGAGTTACCTTGGTCATTTCTTACCCTCTTCATAGATTTATTGGGTTCACCCACAGCTTACTGCAAGGTTTTTAATGAAGAGGAGAAGATTCTAATGGGATTTTTCAGAAAAGGAAAATAATTAGGTGGACATATTGTTGAGAGTTTTCCTTCCTTCTAAGGATATGCTCTGTGGATTCACGGATAGCTCTTAAAATTAATTTCTGACTGCAACAGACTCTGCCAATGTTGGTTGATTCCTGTGAAATTCATACAAGATGCCTGGAGCCTGGCCTTGCCATCCTCCTGTCCAGGAATGCCAAAAAAGGGAAATAGTTGCTTGGCATTGTTTCGCCTCTCTATTATTTCCTCTTAATGAAGAGATTAGTTGCATTCTTTAGAGTTGCAAAGATGAGTCCTTCCAGGGTTAACTTTGACATTTGAAGAGCATTGCTGGGCAGGAAAGAAACATAATCTAGGGCCTGATTCTGTCTCAGCACCACAGCCACTTTGAGTAGAAATATATGCAGCAGGTCACAGAAACCATCTGCCATTACTGGGCCTCGGACCCTGGATACCAGGAATTAAATGATTGTGGGCTGAGGTTTCTTTATGCTATCCCAGACTGAAAACTGAAGAAGCTGGCAACCCAGATAAGCCATGGGAACACATGTAAGCCTGCTCTCTAGCCAAAGGTGAAGGAAAAGGTCAGTTTGGCAAGGTAGAACCCTGTGGAGCATAACTACTTTCCCAGGCAGTTATTAGAAAATAAAACTGTTCTCTAAACCCCCACTACTGAAGCCAACCTGGCCAAGTAGACTCCTGACTTCCCCCACTGCTGGGCTAGAATCAGGCACCCTACCCCATCAGAGAAGGCTGAAAGCCTTCCTCATCCTTGCTAGCTGGTAATCCGCGTCTCCTCCCCATACCCCACCTTATTCCCTATGTGATGTCAGTGGAGGCCTGTGGGAGGCTGGACTCCCACCATCGTCCAGCAGAAATTAGGCTGCATACAGCAATGGGTAGAGGACAGTTGGAAAGCAGGCACAAAGCATTCTTGCCCCTGTGAGCCAGGTGAGGAGCTGGAACTGTACCCACAGCAGCAACAACAAGAAGAGCCAGTGGGGAAGCCATCACTGGCAAGGGGGTGTCTCTCTCTTTCCTTTCTTGGGGCATTGTTGTATGATGATATTAAAAGAAAGTTTAAACACATCTCAAATCTTATAATAGTTTAAAGGTTCTGGGTTTCAATTGAAAGTAATTTGCCATAGGAGGAATAAGAAAAATCTCACTTAAAAATTTTTATTATAAAAAGCTTGCAATAAAAACATCATACATGAAATTAACCAGCCCCGACAGCTGTACATCTCAGTGGACTTCTCTACAGCTGGAATAGCCATTCTGAAGATGGGAAGGTGAGACTAAACTCTCATTCAGAGAGGAAGACAAAAAGGTAGTAAGTGTCTCCCCCAGGATGCCAGACCTGTTAAAGTTACCTGACAAGGAGTTTAAGGAGGTAGTCATAAAAATGCTTTGAGAGCAGCCACAAATACGCCTGTTCTTATTTTGATTTTGAGATCATGCCTTAGTATGTTGCCCAGGCAGGTCTTTGACTCCCGGGGTCAATGATTCTTCTGCCTCAGTCTCTTTAAGTGTCACTGTGTCTGACTCTTGTCTGAACAAATAAAAAAAAGTAGAAAGTAGAAACATAAGGAATGAGTATGAACCAGCTAGAAATCTTAGAACTAAAACATTTGACACTTGAAATGAGCTCACCAGACAGGCTCAGAAGCGAATAGTCATTGCTTTATAAATATTGCTGATCGAGTTCCAAGTATAGGCAGAATAGATTGTGACTACGGATGTAGCGTAATTTAATGTTCATGGTATTAAAAAAAATTCACCACCCCCAAATCAAATCACACTTTAAATATATTATATGTTGCTATATAAATAGTGCTTATGGTAAACATGTATATGTTGAAAATAGGCATCTAAGTATTTGGACTTTAAACCTTGAACATATTTCTGTTCGTCAGCTGGGAAATAGCTCCAATGGATGCCAGTGGGGTTGGGAGGCAACTAATGAATGTGGGGAACCCAATGTGTTCGAAGTAATGCCCTTGCCAAAACATAGAAAGGAATGTGTTTTTCTTCCACACTGATCAGACCACAGGTGACTCGGAGTCAGGGTGCTTCAGAGAATCAGGGCTTGAGGAACAGGTGTCATTTACATAAAAAGTTTCAACTATGGTAGCAAAATGTTTGGAAAATGTGTCCAGTTAGGGCTGTTTGTAAACCCTTGAACTATTTAGTAAAGGAGTTCTGAACCTGCTATGTTTACGTTTCTGAAGGGGATCTTAGAAAATGAAGTAGTCTCTCCATTCTGTGCTGTTCTAAACAGGCCATTTAGAATGAGGGAGGGTAGTAAGTAGCTATTATGAAAAAGAATGTTTAAATAATAGTGACAATTTAGATATAACTGAAATCTTGTTGTCTGTAAAATTGTTTAAATTGATTACTATCGAGTACTGGTAAGCCAGTCTAAATCTACCTCCAGTGTTGAATTGATGTTACCTCAAGGATTAGGAGGGTGAACATCAACAACTGTAACTGCTTGTACAGATCAAGGCAGCCAAATTCCCGACAGGGATGGATGGGGTGAGGTTCCAACCTTAGCTGGGGAGCTGTGGGCAGTTGATGGCTTCTGGGAAAAGGAGAGTCAGTTTCATACTCCCATATATGGTCCTATACCTACACACACATAGGCAGCACTAAATGGACAGTGGGTGTAAATAAAAGAGCACATGATGTTGGGAGGGAAAACTGGTAGATGGGGAGGAAGTAAAAAGGAGGAAGCGGGTAGACTTGATCAAAACACCTTGCATGCATGTATGAAATTCTCAAACAAAATATTTAAAGGACAAAGGTATGTGGGGCGTGTGTGTGTGTGTGTGTGTGTGTGTGTGTGTGTGTGTGTGTGTGTTTCTCTGGGTAAGGCTGCTTGCTTCTTCTGATGTCACTCTCTGGGCCTGAACAGAGTCTTCCGTAATCTCTTGGAGAGCTTCCAAACCTCCATGTTTTGAGAGTGGCCAGCCATCCCGTGCCTTGTTTAAAACTCCACTCCACCTCCCTAAAAGGCCTCATTCATTAACGCAATGTTTCCCTGCTCTCTTGAGTCTGTTCGTTGACAGATGAATGCAATCTCCCCCAGTTTCCCTTGACAACACTGTGTGTCTGTGACAAAGACCAGGAAAGGTGGCGCAGGAGTCTCTGTCCCTGCTCTGGGGAGTCAGGCCCGAGGGAAGGTGGTTGGTTGCTGACCCCAGGTGCTTTCCCTACTCACACTGCGGTGCTGCTCACTTCTTCAGACACTTCAGTCTGAGTTTTCCCAACCCCGTTCTCCTCCTCATCCGTAGCGGCTTCTGTGGTCACAGTTAGTTGATCACAGCCAGAATGAATATCCTTTTTTGAGTAAGTGCAAATGTACTAGTCAACTTAGCTGATACACAGGTTCAGTCCCAGCCCCTCCCAGAGGAGCCTGGGACTACATTTCACTTGGGTTGGAAAGCATCCTCCTCCTATTTTGAAGGTTTATCTTTGCCTTCTTCTCCATTGTATTCCTCCCCTTCCACTCCTCTGGATTGATTGCTATATACAGCCTCCTTCCCCTCCCCTTACTTTCTCTAAGGACATTTAGAGCCTTCTTGTGCTCCCATGAGGCCTTCTTGGCTCCTTCCCATCCTCTGTGCCTGGAGAGACACTTTTCTAAGTGCTTGGAGGAAACTGATCAGACCAGACACATGGCATTTGCCACTTGTCCTTTTAAAGCAATCAACTCTGAGCCTCTTAGAGGGAAAAGACCAGGAGCAAAATGCATGTGTTTGCGTATGCAGCAGTAGCACAACGTGTGCCCTGGTTCTGTCCTGAGGACAAGCCTAACTTATTCATTTACAGCTTCTTTTATTGCAGAAAAAGGAATGGACATGGGATGAGAGCAAGATGCTGGTGATGCAGGACCCTATCTACAGGTAAGAGCCCAGCCCAGCTCGCAGGAGGATGCTGAGCCCTAGGGACCCTTCTGTCTCCTAGAGCCATCTCTTACGCTGGTGGCTGCAGACCAATTTAAGTAAAGTACTAATGCCTCTCCCCTCTGAGACCTGATACTTCTGTGGATGTAATGTCTTTGAGATTAAAAGTTTTTCTAGTGATGAATTGCCTTGAGGGAGGCTTGAAGGATTTATCCTTGCTATTTAATTCAAATGGCCACATTGTAATTGGAGACCTTTTCAATTTGTGCTGATTTTTGTGCTACTTGAAATTCCGTAATTGCATAGCTATTGATCAGGGGAAGTGGGATAACTAAGTTAGCTCATCCCCCATGCTTCCAACTTCCCAGTTGCTGTGTCTCCCACTTTTTTCCTCCTTAGAATTTGAACATAGAGAAGAGGTTTTGATCATGTGAAAAAGCAAAATGTCCCAAGGAAACCTCCAGTACAATGTGTGGCCCGAATGCTTATGATCCTCCAAAATTCATCTGTGGATATGATCTCTTAACCCTCAAAGTGATAGCATTAGGATGGGTGGTATTTGGAAGTAATTAGGTCATGAGGACAGATGTTTGGGATTAGTACTCTGGTAAGAGAGGTCCCAGAGAGCTATTAGCTTGCTCCTATCACCAAACAAGGCCAGTGCTCTTGGGTACCATCTCTGAACCAAAAACTAGACCTTCATCAGATACTGAGTTTGTCAGTCCCTTGATCTTGGACTACACAACCTCTGGAACTGTGAAATGTAAAATGTTGATGTCACAAGCCGTGTGGTTTATGGTGTGTTATTGTAGCAAATTGAAATGACACACACTCGGAAGTTGCTTTCACAATTAGATTGGTATAACTCCCATAGAAGTTTGATGGCTGCCCCCCACGTGTTTTCTCTAGGGAAGAGAAAACCAGTAACAATAACACACAAAACCCAGGGCTGTCCCCAGAACCATGGCATGTTCTTGACTTGTGGGTATCATTCTTCTGTCCTGGATTCTGCAGATCCACCTCATCCCTTCTTCCCATTTTTTCCACTGGGAGAAGAGTCATCCTTAGGAGAGTTTGGAGAGCTAGAGTTGATTTTTGCCTTTGCCAGCTCTCAAATTATTGCCCTGCATTTGGTGATGAAGTGGATAAGGGTTCTTTAAATAGTTGTTTTATTCTGTTGTTGCAACGTTATTTGTTTGCTTGTTAACTAGTTCATCACCCTGCTATTAGACTGGAAGGCTCTTCACAGGAGGAACTATTCCCTGTTCACCTTTGTGTATATGTTGTGTCAAGCCTGTGCCTGGCCCATATGAGGCACTTAATAAATGGGCAATAAGTGGTCAGATGAATGCATTAAATTACTATGTGAAAATTAGCATAAATTATGGTAATTCACAAGAGAGAACAATTTCTTTCTACTTGATTGATGAGAAGATGCTTTAAGAAATAGATTGCATTGGGCTTAGAGGCTATAAATAGACAAGCCACTACTCTGTGCATTTTGTAAAAGAAAAAAATGTTATGTGAATATGTGGTGTCTGTGTGTGCATGCCACATGAGGGTGGGTGCCTGTAGAGGCCAGGAGAGGGCACCAGATTTCCTGAAACTAGAGTAACACTGTGATACAGATGCTGCAAACTTGGGGCTTCTGTCCTCTAGAAGAACAGCAAGTACTTTCTTCAACACTGAGTCATCTTTTCAACCCCCAGGAAGAAGGGTTTTTGTTTGTTTTTTTTGTTTTTGTTTTTGTTTTTGTACCATATACATAAAGCAAAGTGACCTTTTACAGATGCTGTTCATGATTTTTATTTTTGAGACAGTGTCTCTGTGTAGCCCTGACTATCCTGGCCTGGAACTCACAGAGATCCACCTGCCTCTGCCTCCCAAGTACTCAGATTAAAGATGTGCACAACCATGCCTGACTTGTTCATGAATTTTAATTTTGCCTATTCTTGGTTGGAAGGAATTCCCCATTTCATATACTTCAGAGAAGCTCTTTACTTTTAAACAGTTTTATTGAGGTAGAATGACATAAAAAAATGAGAATATCTTTAAAACAAATAACTTGGCAAATTTTGATACATAGATACATTTGTGAGACATCATCTAAGCCAAGACAGTAGATATTGTTGTCACTTCCCAAAGTAACCTTGTGTCCTTCTCTAGTCCTTCCTCATCCCACTCCATCTTCTGCTAACCCCCACACTCTACTATTGAATTCTGAGAGACTTCTGGATAGAAGTCTTTTTTGTGTTTTTGATAAATGGATCTCTGTGTTTGAGGCCAGCCTGGTCTACAGAGTGGGTTCTAGGACAGCCAGGGTTACATAGAGAAACACTGTCTCAAAAATACTTTTAAAAAAAAAAAAATTGTGGGTTTTTAAAAAAAAAAAAACAAAAAACTTAATTTAATTAATTAATTTATTTGACAGAGTCTCATTATGTAGGTCAGGCTGGTCTCAAACTTGCGATCCTCCTGCCTTGGACTGCTAAGCACTGGGTTTAGAGGCAGACACTACTATGTCTTATTAAAGTTTCAAATTTTGATGGAAGTCACATTGATCATAAAATCTTTCATTGACTCGAAGACTTCCTGATTTCATCTAGAGGTGTGATTCTTTCAGGTTTTATGGTCATGTGGATGATTCAGTTTGGTTCCGTGTGAGGGATGGACCAAAGTCTGCCTCCCCGCTTACTCCACCCACTTCACTATGTCCACTCCCGTTTTTGTGCCACCCATGGCTAGCCAGTTGTCCTGGCCCCATTTCTTGAAGATCATCCTTTCTCCACTGAACTGGCTTTGCCTCTTTGTTAGAAATCAGTTAGCCATGTCCTCATGATCAATTTCTATTCTATTCATCTAATTGTAATGATTCTTGAAATTGCATAATAATGACCCTCCAACTATTTTAGAAATTTCTCTCAATTTGTGTAGTATATCTTTTCCCATCTATTCACTTTTAGGAATAAAAAAATACTTTGAGGAGGGGAACATCATTAAATTTTAAAATGAGTCTTTCTTTGCCTCAGAACACATGCCAGGCGGGCTCGCTCTCTCTCTCTCTCTCTCTCTCTCTCTCTCTCTCTCTCTCTTTCCCTCAGATACACACTTACACACACACACACACACACACACACACACACACACACAGGCACACACACAGATTTTTATAAATGTTAGAATTTGATAGGCTATTCTAGATGCTATATTTACTTCCACAGTGTGGAATTTAATGGTTCTTAAAAATTGCATCATGTTATCATTTATTTATGTAACTAACTATGTCAGGTCTTAGCTTGTAGTGTTTTCTAGACTTTTAGGAATATTTACAGCAATTGCTTTGAATTCTATTTTCTGTGTTCTTTAGTGTTATGGTTTTCTTAGCCTAAATACAAGAAATGAAGATACTGTGTCCACATATCAATGTTAACTGCAATTCATTTGAGCCTGTTTGGGTTTTGAACTTTTGAGAATCCCGGTTCAGTGAGAGGCCCAGGATGACTATGGGAATGTGATAAGGATCTTGCTATGGAATTTAGACTTGCACAGTTGGGTGAGAGTTGCAAATAGAAGGTCTAGAAAGAGTTAGAGCAAAGTTTTTCCCAACCTTGCCTGCTGTGGGTTATGAGTCAGAGCATCTGGGAATGGCCATGAGCCTGAGCTAGAGTCTGCTAGGTTTCCTCTGCAGAGGGGCCGAGTGCAGGGTCCATGGGAGGCTGCTGGCTCTCCATGGCAATGCTTTTGAATCTGCAGTAAAGCTTCTGATGTCAGACCTGGGCTCACTGCTGTTTAGCAAAGCTGACAGCCGTGAAGGGGAGCTGGAAATAGGGCACACCACAGTGAGGACAAACTCCAAAAAGTAATTCAAAAGAACCATGATGCCCTTCCTTCCTACCTTCAACCAGTGATGATCTCCAGAGGAGAGCAGCTGCGGCCTCACTTCCACCATCCAAATGTCTCACCAGTTTGTCTAATGGGCAACCCCCAAAAGCGACCTTTGCGGGAAGAAGATCCTGGGACCACAGGTTTAGCTTGGCTGAGTTCACTCAGTAAGAATCTACACAGCAGATCCCAGTGGCAGGCTGACTCTCCCTCCTAGTTTTCTGTTAAGTGTTGCCTTAATGAGAACATCTTCTTCCAAGTCACACATAAAGCTATGGAATAAAACAGAGATGGGCCAGGGAAAATGAAGAGCGGGACGGTTTTATTGTTGTCGTGTGGTTTTTAACTCTTTATTAACTTTGGATTTCATTTTCTTCATGAGGATACTTATTTTACTTTTTTTTAATGGCATAGTTCCTAGGATAAAAATAAGTTCCATAGTGTATTTACTTATTTCCCATTGTGGAAGCCATTGCCTTTGAATTTTAGTGTGGCTGCTGGAAATCCCCTCTCCTCCTCTCAGTGAGAACCGACAGAATTAGCAGATTTGACTACATCACTCCCTGGTATTTCCATCCCTTGCTACTAGAGACTGAACTACAAACAACCCCCACCTTTTCTTCTTTTAATGCTAGAGGGAGTAAATTAATATGACTCAAAGCCTTTGGGAAGCAGACTGGAGTAATTCTCCAGTCCTTTAAATGACCAAACCACATAGCTTTGTTCCCAACAGTTTTCTAGACGAGTCTCAGAAATGGCATTAGAATGCAAACAGCTGCTGTGGTAATTTGGAGTCAGGGCAGGTGTATTCCAGTGTTGATCTACCTCCATCCATGCTTCGATTTTTGAGTGAGTGAGAAATCAGTTATGCTGGGTTACCTAGGGAGGGAGGAAGGAGTGAGTGGAAAGCTACTGGGCACTGGCGTATTTCATACAGGGGTATTTCATTCTGAGGCCAATTAGGAGACAGAAACCATAGTGATTTCAACAGAGTTTTCCAGTATTTATAAAACTACTTGCATAAGCAATAGGTTATTAAATGGAAAGCCCAGTGTCAAAGGCGACTTCCCTAAGAATTGTTGACTAGGGATGTCCCTGGGGTTCCCAAAACAATGCAAGCAATTTCCACTGTTATTGGTTACCCACCAGAACTGGTTGATAAGAGCCTATTACTGAAGACACTTTATACCTTGGTCACAGGGCATGGAGAAATAAAGTTGGAACTGAGATGGAAACTTCCTCTCTGCTCTGTAGCATTCATAGTGTTATGCAGGATACTGGAGGAGAATCAGCAGCAGTCTTAGGCAGCTGTGGACCTTGTGTATAGCACTGACAACCGAACAAGATGAGTTCACCCGTCCAATAGTGGCAAGTCTGTTATGGGAGTGTCATACTTTGCTTTGCTATTTGACATAGCCCAGACTCATCTGAGAAGTGAGGCTCAGTTGAGGATCTACCCAAATCAGATTGGTTTGTGATTGTATCTGTGGAGAATTGTCTTGTGAGTTGATGTAGGAGAGCAAGCCCACTGTGGGCAGTAGCATTCCTCCATGGGTTCTGCTCTAAGGTACCTCAGTAGTGGACTATGACCTGGAAGTGTAATCCCAATAAACATTCTTCTCCCCTAAGTTGCTTTTGGTCATAGTGTTTATCACAGTCACAAAATGAAACTAGAATAAGGAATAACAAACCACCTTCTGATGCCCATTCCACAGGAGGGAACTTGCATGTGGTGCTGGAAACATGGCTAAAAGCCCATGGCTAGGGAGATGATAGGCCTTAACAGGGAAGCTGCTGCTGCTACTTTGCTAAATGAATATGATGTACCTGTCTAATTGGCTTCTAATTATTATCTGTGCTCCTAGAACAGTCAGCTGTGGTCAGAGAAGCTGCTTTCTTCAGTGGTGTCTGCAGAGAACCATGAGTGATTGAAATACAGAGAATAAACCACTGTTGAAGCCTAGACATAAGTGAGGCATCTATATCCTTCTTCCAAGACTCCAGAAGCATTGTATAAGAAGTGGTAGAAAGAATGTTAGAGCAAGAGAAAGGGGCAGTGGCGTGGAGCTCTGGCTTGTGGACATGACCTAGCTGTTGCGTTCTTGAACTCACAGCATCTGTGATTACTTACCCAGGATTTCTAAGAGACCACGGCCTGTCCACAACCTGTCATAGAAGAGGAAGAGGCTTGTTGGACCTGTGTTAGTTGCTTTGCTGTTATGAAATACCCTGGCAAAGGCAACTTAAGGGAGAATGGGTTTATTCTGAGTCAATTTAAGGGTACAGCCCATCATGGCCGAAAAGTGAAACAGCTGGAGCTTGAGGCAGCTGGTCACATGACTTGCAGAGTCAAAAGGGAGAGTGTACTGAATGCTTTGGATGGCCTCCGTTTCTTTTTATGTGGTATCTAGGGTTCTGAGCCAGGGAATGGTGTCACCCACAGTAGTCAAGTCTTCCCACCTCAAGTAACCGAATCAAAATAATCCTCCACTGGCATGCTTAGGGGTTCATCTCTCAGATAGTTCTCGATCTAATCAAATTGACAGTTGAAAGCTGGACAGTAGTGGTGCACGTCTTTAATCCCAGCACTCAGGAGGAAGAGGCTGGTAGATCTCTGTGAGTTTGAGGCCAGCCTGGTCTACAGGACGAGTTCCAAGATCCAGGGCTACACAGAGAAACCCTGCCTCTTAAAAAAAAAAAAAAAGACAATTAAAATTAACCATCCCAGGGTCCTAGCCCTTCCTGAAGACGTGTATGTAGATAATGGTTGATTGGAAAGAAAAACATTTCTTCATTGTGTTGTAGCCACTGGTAAGGTGTGGATGCTCCTGTAAACATAACAATCCCAAAGAAAGTCTTTGGTTCACAAAAGTAAACAAATAAATAAATGACATGTAAGTAGAAAAATGGGATCAGTTAAGAAGTAGATTAGGGAGGAGAAGAGGAATAAAAAAGAACAGTGGGTATGTGTGTGAACATAATCAGAATATACCATGTCTGTGTATTTAAATGTCATAATTAATAAAATTTACTATTATGTATAAATAATATATGTTAATTGTATTAGTCAAGGTCCTAGGAACATAACTGAAGTCCCCAAAACAATACAGGCAATTTCCTCTGGTTTTGGTTACCCATCAGGACTGGTTGATAAGACCCTATTATTGAAGAGACTAGTTTGTTGCTCATGGCTTGCTCAGCCTGCCTTCTTATAGCACTGAGGACCACCAGCCCAAGAGTGGCACTGCCCACAGTATGCTGGGCCCTCCTTCATTGATTATCAATCAAGGAAATGCACCACAGGTTTGTCCACAGGCCAATTTTTGTGGAGGTATTTTCTCAAGTGAAGGTCCCTCTTCCAAAATGACTATAGCTTGTGTTGAGTTGGCATGAAGTTAGCCAGCATAGTATGTTTCCTCACATTCTGGAAAGACATCAAATTGCAAGCAAAGAGAGTTTATTCTTAAATTGTGAGTTCATAGTAATAAATCTCTAGAATTCAAAGGATTTTAAGCTTGCCTACGGGGCGGGGGGGGGGGGATATTGCCTGCTATGTTGCTTAGTTTTAACTGTCAATTTGACAAGCCGAGATTCATAAGAGAAGACAGTCTTAACTGAGGATTTATCTAGAACAGGTTACCCTCTGGGGTGTGTTGGTGGGGAATAGGTTTAATTGTTAATTCATTTGTGAAGTACCAGCCCACTGTAGGCAACACCATTCCCTAGGCATGGGTCTTGCTTGATCTGCATAAGAGTAGAAAAAGGTAGGCGAATAGCAAATAAGCAGCGTGGATGTATCTGTCTCTGCTCTTGACTGTGGGTGTGATGTGACCAGCTGTTTCAAACTTCTGTCTTCCTAAAGTAATGCTCATAATTTGGGGTTATAAGGCAAATATACCCCTTCTCACCTTAAGCACTCTTAGTCAGGGTATTTTATTGCAGGAACAGAAAAGAAACTAGAACACCTGCAAAGAAACATACTTTTAGTAGAATGAGAGACAGAAAACAGTGAATTTTGTAAAGAATATGCCAAGTTAAGTGCCTGTCAAGTGCTGATGCTTAGAAAGAACTCCTTAAAACATTTTAATTATGAAAATCAAGCAGAAAAGATAAAATCCTAGGTAACTTTGGGGAGAGGCTTAGAAATGAGTGAAAAGAGCATCATCCATCCTGAAGGAAGGATGAGTTTGGATGGAGGAGAGGTGAGAGAGAAGAAGATGTGAGGGCATCTGGGTGGATGGTGGAAGGGGCTCTTTCAGCGAGGGGTGTGGACAGACGCTTTCAGTCACTTGTGGCCGTGGAAGAAAGAATCGTGATGTGATGAACTGTAACTTCATGATGCGGTGAGGCAGAAATCTATTTTAAGATGAGTCAGTAATGTCCTAACAAAGGGAAGAGGAGCAGTTCCTAGGGGACCAAGATTGGCAGTCTGTACAGTATATACAACTTTGGAGTGTTACTATTTTTAGGCATGTAATTACACAGAGCTCTGACCTCAGATATTTAGGTAGGATCATGTCATTATGAGAAATGGTAGATGTGCTGGGATGATTCTGCTCCAGAGCAACCTTTCTCTGTTAGCCAGCTTTTAGCCACAATAGCAAAATATTCAACCCAGGTTATTTGTGAAATAAGATGAGGTTTTATTTCAGCTCACAGTTCAGGTGTCTTCATTGGCCTGCACCTCTAGTGAAGGTTGCTTATGACTGCAGCACATCCTGGAGTCAGCGGTCACATCTTGAGCCAGGGACCAGAAAGAGAGAACATGGGTGTGGATTCCATAGTCTCCTTTTGGGGGACATCTCCAATGACCTAGGGAGCCTCCTATAAGACCCCATTTCCCAAAGATTCTGTCATCATCCAGTTATCACACTGAGGGACCATGCTTTTAGAAATGAGCTGTTGAGGGCACAGCTAAACCATAGCACCTGCCTCCAAACCTCCACAAGCCCCCGTCAAACCCTGGCATGCAATCCCATTCCCACTAGACTCTGGAAGGAACCCTGGCTACAGAGAGTCCTAAAAGGTCAAGGACAGAGGTATAGATCTGGAGCTTGAGCCAGCCCTTGCTTATGGCATGTAAATGGCATTATGACTCCCTGCAGCTTCCTGGACTGTTTCTAAAAGGTGAGCACCTTTCCCCCATCCTGCTCTTCCCTCCCATTATCTAAGTTCTTATGTGGCCTCTACTAAACTGGAAAGATTGCTATCAGGAGTGTGAAGGCCGCCCAGCCTAGGGATCTCCCCCTGACTCTCCTATGTCATTTCTGGGCAGCTCATTTGACAGATAAAATTATTCTATCATTCTAGCCATGAATAATGCTTCATGAAGAGTTGATGTTTTATTTCTCCCAGCTTTGAGACCTTTCCTTGGCAGTGTCTCATACATATGCATGAATAAGAAGAACTCACCCAATTTTCTGCATGGGGAACATTATGAAAAGAACTAAGACGGGGAGGGAGGAGAGCATTCATTCTGTCTGGCTTCAGCTACCTTCCACAGCTGCCCTGTGATCCCTCATTCACTCTGGTAGAAATCTCCCCCCTCACTAATGTCCCAGCCCTTTTCACCTTTTTCTTTAGATGTAATTCTAAATGGTCTTATTAAATAAGAAACACAGAGCCAAATAAAGAGTTAAAAGCTGAAGCATTTATTTAATTATTCTTTATCTATAAAAAATCAGGAGTCAGATATCGGGGTATGAACTTAAATGATCAGAGAAGCTGCAGAGAAGCCCCCAGTGACCTACCTCTTCCATTCCTCCCTCCCAAAAGGCTGAGATCCTCTCTAAATACCACCTTACTACTTCCTGTCTATCTGTCCTCAGTCCTCCAAAACCTCTATGGTTAATTTTGGTCATCTAGTGGCTAGCTCTGCCCTCTGATTCAAAACAACTGATTCAAAACAAACTTTGTCAGAATGCAATTAAAATATCATACAACTTGCAAGAGTATGTCCTCTGTCATCCCTCCTTCCTTCCCAAAGTCATGTCTTATAGTTAGTTCCTCATGGTCTGGCTTTGATATCCTTCATAGAAATAGCTCCCTCTGTGTTCATTGTGTGTGTTCGCCCATATGTCCAAATGCACAGACATTTCTCTTAGGTTCTTCTGCATCATTTCAGCTGTGTCCCCAACACATATGCTTCTCTTGCCTCTCTTTGATTTCTGCTTATTTTGTCTCTGCCTCTTTTGTCTTTTGTCTCACTCCTACATAGTTATGGGCAGTCTTTACATTACTCTGGGGGCAAGTTCTGCATTTAGTCTTTATGCCTCTGTGGGATGGGAAAGGTCCCCAGAATGCCATTGGTGAGTCTCAGTAAACACTTAGAATGGACGCTGAGTTTCCAGCAAGGATGGATGACTTGTAAATCATTTGCTGAAGCCTCATGCTCCATCAGACAGATGTCTGACCTTTCTTCTCCTCTGGTTTCCATCCTTTGCTTCCAGCCCTTCTCTTCTAGTCAGTATATCACTCTGTAGAAAGCAATGGGCATGGACATACTAAAGGACTTAGCCCTTATCCTAGAGGCTTTCACTCTGGCCTCTACTCTCTATGACAGGCTTCAGACTGATGTTTAGGGAAATGTGATTCAAACTTGAGGTTGTTGGGTTTTTTTTTAACATTCATTTATCATTGTGTATGTGTACATGGTGGGTGGGACATACATGGATGTCAGGAGACAACTTTGTAGAGTTCATTCCCTCCACATTTATGTGGGTTCCTGGGATCAAACTCAGATCACCAGGCTTGCACAACAAATGCCTTTACCTGCTGTACTGGTTGGTTTTTATCAACATGTCACAAACTTAGACATATCTGAGGAGAGAGAATCACAATTGAGAAATTGTCCTCATCAGATTGGCCTCTAGACAAGTCTGTGGGGCATTTTCTTGACTAATGGTTGATGTGGCAAGGCCAAGCTCCTATGGGCAGTACCACCCTGGGGCAGGTGGTTCTGGGTCAGATGAATACATAAGCTGAGCAAACCATTAGGGCAAGTCAGTCAGTAGCATTCATCATGGCCTCTGCTTCAGTTCCCTCCTCAAGCTCTTGCCCTGACTTCCTTGCGTGATGGACCCTAGCCTAGCCTGTGAGCTGAAAGAAACCCTTTTTACCCAGAGTTACTTTTGGTCATGATGTTTTGTCACAGCAATAGAGAGCAAACTAAGACACCTGCTGAGCCATCTGGCCACCCCTCAAACAAAAGTTTTTTAAATGGCCAAATTTGTTGTATAAAGTAAAATAATAGTTTTCTAAGGGGAAACTATCAATATTCCTGGTATCATCAATAAGTTATGATGTAGCCATCTTACCTCCCTGTTTAGGGTATTATATTTGCAAATATATGGATACTGTTTTTTTCAAAGCTCAGTATAATTCCACATTGCAATTTTCCCATGATGGCTTTGGCTCTAAAAGTACCAAAGTGAAAGTAGCATTGCAGGGGCTCTAACCTGGCTTGGCGTGCAATGTACTGTAAGTGGGCGGACACTCATGTCAACAAGATGGACACGGGAAAGATTGCCTTCTAATGTGAATATAACAGGAAATATCAGTGTCTGGCCAAAACAGGTAAGAGCAGCAGAAATACACCAACCTGTGAGCTGTTCTAGGCACAGACCAGATCAGTGATGTCTAAGTATAGAGAACAAAGAAAGGAGAGAAAGAAGGGTCCAGTCACCTCCACTGGGAACTTCAGTACTTTTACAGCCATCCTTTCTGTCTCTTGTGGCATCCTGTTTGATTGGAAATTCAGTCCTGATGGAACTTTGTGTCACACCCTCAGCATTAGCACTGTGGAGGCAAGGCCCATGCCTGTTTTGTCCACTGTTGTTTTGTCCACTACACTCTCTACCTGGAAAGATCCTTAGTATATAATGAGTACCCAGCATCACTGCGTGACAAGGGGAGGAGGGGGTAAGGATGGATCTGCTCCTTTCCTGTGCTATAAAACACTCATTTCAGGGCTGAGGTCCTAGCTCAGAAATAGTGCTTTGCTAGCATGGGCAAGATCCTATGTTATTTGGTGGGTAAGTGCACCATATTATTCTTGTAGAGGACCTGAGTTCATTTCCAAGTACCCACATAGTGGCTCAACCATCCATAAATCCAGTTTTAGGAAATCCAATGCTCTCTTCTGAACTCTGCAGGCACCAGGCATACATGTGGTACGCATACACACAGAGACAGGCAGACAAAACATGCAGGCAAAACACACATGAAATAAATAAATCGTAACAATTTTTTTCTACAAAAGATCCTGTATTGGATCCCCAGCACCATCCAAAGAAGTGAATTAATAAATATAATCTTTAAAATGCTCATTTCAGAAGGGCCATTGAGCTTACTGATCTTCTTAGTGGCTGTTGCTGCAAAGAGCCATAAAAGGAAGCATTTCATTGGGGGCTTGCTTACAGTTTCAGAGGGTGAGTCGTCCATGCCTGTCATGGTGGGAGCAGAGTGATAAGGCTTGGCATTGGAGCGGTGTTAAGAGCTTATATCCTGATCAGCAGAGAGAGAGAGACTGGGACTGTGTGAGATTTGGAAACCTCAAAGCCCAACCTCAGTGACAAACCTCCTCCAACAAGGCCATGCTTCCTAATCCTCCCTAAACTGGCCCACCAACAGGGGGCTAAACATTCAACTATATCAGCCTGTGGGGGTCATTCTTATTCAAACCACTACAGTGGCCTTGTCCTGTGTTCTTTTTGGTTGCCTGAAGAGCAGCCCACGGGAGAGTAGGTAAGCAGGTGTGGGGGACAGCTGAAGCTGACTCAGTAGCCTCTCTGGGCCTGGCCTTCTAGGGCATCTTTTACACTAATGATGAAAATCCAATTAGGCCAACTTTAGAAAACCTTTCATAATTAAACTTTGTCTTCCAGGGAGAGGATTACTCTATGGAGGAAGAAGTGGGGGACTGGGGAGCCAGGCTGGGCCCTGCTCCGCTATGTAATAATTTTCATTACTCAATGCTTCCTTTTCTCCTTCTTAAATATGCAAAGAGAATTGATTTAGAGCTTGTGTAAGGCACTGAAGAATCTCCAATGGGAAAGTGTGTGCAAAGGAAAATGCCCTCCCTCCCTGCTGCTAGTCAGGCATTGGCCTGGGTGTCCATTGAATGGTCTGGACACCCCCTAAGATATATATCTTTGAAAATCTGATTAAAGCTGGGGGAAGACTATTCTTGTACACTCCCAGCCATTCTCTTGCTTCAGCCTTCCAAGTGCTGGGATTATAGATCATAATTTTCAATTTGAGGGATACTTGAGGACTTACTGTCCTGCAGACCCATGAACTCCAAGGCATAGCCTTTCATGACATTAAGTGTTTGGTACCATCTTTATAAATTTACTTTGAAAGCCAAGAAGATTCTCCATGAGCCCTCTTACTTCTCAGGCCAAGTAAGAACTGGTAAGCTAAAACAAAAATCCAAGCTGTCTAGTTTTCTTAACAATTTAACGTTTAAATGATGATTGGCTCCTACACCAATCCGGGAGCCATTTATGTCTTGTTAGAGGAGTTTTGCCATTCAGAACAAACCACTCTTGTATTGATGAGTTTCAAATAACCTTAAAGGAGAGGATTTGCATAAGGGGTAGCCTTTATGCTATCCTCAGTGTCCTTGGAACCTTCTGGGAAGTTGGCATAAGGTCTGGGTTTCACACCAATCTAAAAAGCAGGCAATGTCTTGGTGATATCGTGATAAGGCTAACTGCCTTCCAGAAGCAACAAATAATAACTCATGGGAAGGGCTACTATGTGACCAAAACTTTAAAGCAAATGAGGATTGCCCTTGACTTGATGATACAGTCCCTAGCTAACAGATCTTTAATATTAATAGACAACTTGTAGGGTGGCACCAGGCACTGTCACCGCTTAGCCCACAGCGGCCACTTAAGGCACCTTGCATTGAAAACACACTACTGCAATGCCCTGTTTTCTGGCCTGGCTAGTAAGCTTTCTGTGATCTTTCTTGTGTCTTAGCACTGTTAGGAACGTCACTGGATTGCAACCCTGGATTTTTTTTCTGGTAGTCTCTTAAACTGGAAGAGTTGTATGTACAATTCCAGGATGAGGGGAAGGGATGGAAGGATGGGAGGATGGAATGAGTTGGGACAAGCTAGAGGATGATGGGATGGGGTGGGGTGGGTGGGGCGGGGTGGGGTGGGATGGAATGGAATGATGGGATGGAATAATTTGTAGTTGGAGAGCTTCTCTCCAGGTTCCACCAAGCCCCTGCGGTCCCACAACCCATGTATAAAATAATCATACAGACACTTATATTATTTAAACTGCTTGGCCATTAGCTCAGGCCTACCGTTGTCTAGCTCTTACTCTTATATTTAGCCCATTTCTGTTAGTCTATACTTTGCCACATGGCTTGTGGCTTACCGGTGTCTTTACATGTTGCTTCTCATGGCAGAGGCTGGCAGTGTCTCCTCCCAGCCTTCCTGTTCCCAGCCTTCTCCTCTTCCTTGTCCCGCCTACCCTATCCTTCCTGTCTGGCTACTGGCCAATCAGCACTTTATTTATACAGAGTGATATCCACAGCAATAATTGGATGGGATGAAGGATGGGATGGACAGGAAGTGGGATGAGATGGAGGATGAGATGGAATGAATAGGAGTTGGCCTGTCTGAGAGGTCTATGTCCTTTCTCAAGAGACTTTGAGATGCAGGCTGTTAAAGAATCACAGATTTTCCAAGTGGCTGGCAGCAGTCAAGATGAAACTATGATTAATTAAGTATTCTCTGTGTTTAGCTTAACATTTCTGCCTGTCAGATTCTTATTCATCTTTCAAGGTTTATTTTAAATATCACACCCAATGGGAATTTCTGATTTCATCCCTACCTTCACAGTGGAGATCTGTTAACTTTTCTGTTACTCTGTGTGTGTGTGTGTGTGTGTGTGTGTGTGTGTGTGTGTGTGTGTTTTGAGATGGGGTCTTGCTATGTAGTCTTGGTTGGCATGGTACTTGCTATATAGCTCAGGTTGACCTCAAACTCAACAGCAATCCTCCTTCCTCAGTCTCTTAAGTGCTGATATTACAAGCATGTACCTGTCTGTTTTTTCTTTGGACCGTAATGCAGTGTAGCCCTTACTACAAAGATAATCTCTTTGGTAGTAGTTGTTTATCTGTTCAGTACATTTTAGTAGGGACTACGTTTGAGAGCCCACAAGATGGCTCAGTGAGTAAGAACACTTGCTGTGTAAACCTAAAGACCTGAGTTCAATACCTGAACTCATGTAAAAGTTGCAGGAGAAAAAACCAACTCACCTCCATACATGGATATTCATCTCCTCTCTCTCTCTCTCTCTCTCTCTCTCTCTCTCTCTCTCTCTCTCTCCCCCTCTCTCTCTCTCCTTTCTCTTCTTCCTTCTACCCCTTCCCCACAGCCCCAATGATAAATAAAATAAAATTGTAGGGAAATGGAACTATGACTTAATGTTCACCAGGGCTCCTTGACCTCCATCTTACACATAATAGTGCTCAATGTGTATTTGTTCAATTTAATTGATTTCTTCTTGAATCTTTACAAAATTCTCCCAAAGTAGGAATGATCCTTCGGCAAACCATGGTCTAAGATTGAATAAATAGACAAACTGACCAATCAACCTATAAAACCATTCACTGACCGCTGAATGGCTCCCCTGTATGAACGTGTTTGGAGAGTAAAACACTAAAGTTAGACCAAGAAAATGTGTGTCCTAACAGAAAACAAGCAACTGACTCTTACAAAGAGCATTGCAGTTGGGAACAGGGGGAAGCAAGAGTCAAATGATCAGAGAGCCCAGCACCTCTCACTGCTCGGGGATTAACAGCCAGGCAGGCTGCCTTTGAAAATGCCCACCCTCCTTCCTGCAGCTGGCGGAGGATACCTGGCTAAGACCTCTGGCTGCATGTTTATCACTGCCTGATTGTGGATTGTCTTGGCCTCTGACTTTGCCTCCTGTTCTATTTGTTACAGTTTCACTGATAATTTATGACATTCAGAGAGTAGGTGAGAGGGTGAAATCATAAAAACCAGTACGTGGGCTCATCTTGTTCTTATTAATGGCCCTAATAAATTATTTTCTTTTGGAGGAGATAAGTAGGAAGATCTGCCCACCCCGTCTGCCCCCCAGAATGACAGCTCCCAATAGTTACAATGTATGCATGGAATCATTGTCTACTTTTAGCACATAATTAATCTTTGAATCTAGGAGAAGCCACAGGTACATTTCCTCCTATACTCGGGGCACCTAGCCAATTGATAGGACAGTGCTCCAGTCAGTCTGCTATCAGACCCAACCCTTGGTGTGTGCCAGTGTGTGGCTGTGTGCATGTGTAAGAATTTTATTAGGAAAAGAGCTAAGCCTAAATCTTCCCAATTGCCTTTGTTCACTGAGGAAAGACAAAGCTCTAAGGCAATAATTAAGCCTGTCTGACACCTCAGTTGATGAAGAAGAATTTGACAAGCTAAATGTAAAAGAGAAACTCCAAGTACTCAGAAGCAAGTCCCAAGAGAGTGTGCCTGGCGCCCGGCCTCCTGGTGTGTCAAGCCCCCCATGTTTACACAAGCCTGGTTCCTTGGGAGTTCAGTGGCAGGATAAACCAGTATGCATCTCTTAGAAGACAGCAGCAGCATGTTTCCAATTCTACGCTTTCCTTCAGACCCAGGTCACATTTCTGCTAGCTGTCCTCACCCTCAGAAAAGCCAACTAAGTAATGGACAGGTGAAATGCAGACCTGGGCAATTAAGTCATTCTTGGCTTTGATCAGGACACTGTCCTCAAACCCATGCTGACCCCTGGCTTCCCCCTAGACCCACTCCGATTTCCACATCAAACAGCTCCAGCTCCTCTCTGGGAAAAGCTTGGCTGCTTCAAAAGGCTGCCAAAGAGCTAGCTAGCTATCTGAGGCAGGGAGGGGGCATCAGGGCAAGGGTGGGGACAACACCCACACTAATGGCAGGTTATCCTCTTGAATCTGAGATGAATCTTCCACTTGGACCCTGACTTCCGCTGCCTCTGAATCTTGAACCATCTTATACTGTGTGATTACCCCGGGTCCTGAGACTGTAGTTTTTATTGTGTCTGTCTCCTTGTCTCTGTTTCTGTCTGTCTGTCTGTCTCTCCCCTCCCCCTGTGTGTGTGTGTGTGTGTGTGTGTGTGTGTGTGTGTTTCTCTCTCTGTCTCTCTGTCCATGTCCTCTTCCTCTGTCTGTCCGTCTGTCTGTCTGTCTGTCTCTGTCTCTGTTACTGTCTCTGTCTCTCTCCCTATGTGTGTCTCTGTCTGTGTCTGCCTGTCTCTCCCCCTTGTGTGTGTCTGTGTGTATGCAAGTATGTGTGTGTGTGTGCACGCACATGTGCACGCACACATACATCTGCATCTGCGTCTCTGCCTGTGTCTATGTCTGTCTCTGTGTGCATCCAATATCTTTCATGTGCATTTTTGGGACTGAACTCAGGTTCAAGCACTTTACTGACTAAGCTATTGTCAAGCTCCCTCCCTCCCCCTCCCTCCTCCCTCCCTCCCTCCATCCATCTCTCCCTCCCTCCTTTCTTTCTGTTAGCACACTCATAAAAGAAAAACGCCTCTCAGCCCCTCGTCCCATCTTACCCTGTTGCTGCTGAGCTCTTTAACTAACTGCATTTGCTGTCTGTCTTCCAAAATTCCCTTGAGCTTTTAACTGGGCCTTCCAAGTTACTCCACCAAAATGGACCTTGCCAAGGTCATCAGTGATGTCTCACTAAGTCCCTGATGTGGCCCTTCAGTCCTCCTGCGTCTGTCACTGCTGAGATGGTCCTTCTCTGGTTTCTTCACTTGGTCCCAGCCGGTAGTTCTGTTTTGGAAGGTTATAGAGCCTGGAGGAGGTGGGGCCTAGCTAGAGGAAGTGTTCTGCTAAGAGTAGGCTTTTGAAGGTACAACCCAACCCTAGTTCTGGCCTAGCTCCCTCTGCTTCCTGTGATGTGAGGAAGCCCACCTACAAGTCCCTGCCAACCTCGCCTCTCAAATTTGACGTGTCCATCACCAACCCCACTCTATCCCACCCTTCCCTGCCTTCCCAGCCTCCTCTTCCTGCTTTGTCCCTCTTTAACTAACTGCATTTGCTATCTGTCTTCCAAAACTGAGGAATGCTCCGAGTCCGTCTCTCTTGTCACTCACTAGGTCCCCCATGTCAGACCCTTCTCTCCTCCTCAAGTCAGGAATGCCCCAAGTCTATCTCCTCATACCTGCGACTGCAGCCTTTGCCTTAGGACTTTGGCATCTTTTGCCTTGTCTCAAGCTGCTCGGTCTAGCCGTGTGGACTGTGTTCTGCATATTACCAGGGCACGCCATTCTCCCTGTGTTTGGCACTTGACTTGATAAACTCAAATTGCCATGACAGCCCCAGAGCTTATAGATGAAAAACAAAAACAAAAACAAAAACCCTGGAGAGTTAAAATACTCACTGTACCTCACAGTCGGGAGAAGAGGGTCAGTGTAGCCTTTCCACCTGGCAAGCCCCAGGTCCAGCCTCTCCCTGTGCCCCACACATTTCCATGTTGCAACTGCCTCTTGTTAGCATGCCTTTCATTACTACCCTCCTCCATTTATCCTACTGACTTCAGCTACCACATTACCCTGCTTAGAACCTCACCAGTGCCCTGAGCTCATGAGGTGAGGTCTGAGGTATGCAGCTGGCCTCACCACTATCGGTCCTGGCAACCATCTGGTCCCAGCTCTTATGGGCCCTTGGCATACCCTCTGCTTCTTGTCCATGAATGGACTGCATCTCCTGACTCCATGCCTTTCCACATTCAGTGTCTACTGTGAGGACTGTTCCCTTCTGCTTCTGTGATTGACAGCTTTCCATTGTCCCCATCAGACCTGCTTTCCAGCTCTTCTTACCATGTTCCCCATCTACAGACTGCTTTCGTGGATTTGTTTATGGAGCTCCTGCAGTGGGGCACATGGTTCTCTCTCTGGCTTCTTAAAGTTCTCATCACCCTGTCCCCCTAGGTCTTAGGGTGCTGAGGGTGTCCAGGAACCTGCTCTGTCCTCAGCGATTCCCCTATACCCTGCCCTGTCCTTGACCAATGGTGCCCTGTTAATTCTCCTCAGGGTACTTAAGGGATGCAGTTGCTTTTAGGACCTGGACTGAGATGCCAACACCCCTAATCTCCACCACATATTCTTATTCTCTGAATAATCCTATGAGCCTCTTCTCCCGTTTTGCAGTTGAAAAG
This sequence comes from Onychomys torridus, assembly GCF_903995425.1. Lineage (NCBI taxonomy): Eukaryota > Metazoa > Chordata > Mammalia > Rodentia > Cricetidae > Onychomys > Onychomys torridus. The sequence continues at coordinate 24,504,892 of NC_050453.1, forward strand.
ACCAAGTCTCAGTAGCTTTGATTAAGTGGTAGAGCTGGTGCTGTCTGCTCTGCTCTTTCTCTACAACCTGGAGATCTCAGTGTGCATCTGGGGAGCCGAGAGTGGAAGGTATACACCTCTGTGTATGGTTTTCACTGGGAACATCCATCATTGATGCCTCTGTCCATGGGATGCTTGAAGAATGCTGCTCTCACTGTCTTGCAAACAAGGAAAACCGTCCATGAAGAAAGGAGGGGAGGGTGCAGTTTTGCATGCAGGGGCCCCAACATATGCCAATCAGAGTAACGCTGCTGGTTTCCTCCCTGCTTTCTGGTTCTGGCCTGAAATTCTATCTCTGAACAGGAGTCTTCAGGAAGTGTGAGGACCCTGAGAAGTATAGGAAAAGCAGGGATTAGCCTGGACAAATATGAGCAAACTTGGTGTGTAGACTGCATTTTGTTTGTTTGTTTGTTTCTGTGACAGAATACTTGAGAAAGATAACCATGGCTAAGCTTTCAGTTCAAGGTCATCTGGCTCCATTGCTTTTAGGACTGTGGCAAAGTAGGATTGTAGCAGAAGGACACAGTGAAAGGCTTCTCACTTTGTGGCAACCAGGAAGCAAAGAAAAGGGCAACAGGAAGAGAGGAAAGAAAAGGGGGAGAGGGCTGGAGACAGGGTATCCTTCCAGGGCATGTTCCCTGGAAGCTGCTTCTCCCAGCTAGGTTCAGCCTCTGTCACCACCCCACAATGTCACTGAGTCACATGTCCAGGAGTGGATTGATCCTTAACAAGGTGATCCAGTCACCTCTGAATTCCGCTTCAGGACCAGGCCTCCGATGTCTGAGCCATTGAAAGATGCTTTGTATCAAAACCCTACCTCTACTTTAGAGGAAAGAGAATTGGCAGGTTGTATAAATGGATTTGGGGCTTGACAGCCAACAGCAGGTGAAGTTATTTTAGACATTCTGGGTGTTGGAAAGAAGTGAAAGCCTTGAAGTATATGAAAAGGATTTTTGTATGGTGTGTTTTTAACGGATGCTGGCTTTTTTTTCTTTTTCTTTTTCTGCCTGCCTGTCAAGTTCAGAACAAGAAGAAATTAACTTATCACGCACTTGGCATTTAGGAAGGGCTCCGTGATGCTTTGTGATTGATTCAAGCAAGGCAGGGGAGATTTTAGTGGGACAGAAGAAAGAACTTGTTAACAGCTGTGAAATTAAAATATAAATTAACAGCTGAGATAGGCCACAAGGGTACCTTAACCAGACTTTCGAAAGATAAGCATACATTTGTCTGGCTCTCGGTAGAATTAAAAACTCAGTTGTGTTTATTTCTTTCTCTAGGTTCACAGTAGCTATTTTGCAGCAGTAATGGAGACATTTATACATTTGTTCCTTGAGGGGACCTCATAAACCAGCTCCTATGTTTGCATTTCCATGCCGGCAGTTAAGGAAATGGGCCTGACTGTCCAAGTTTCATCCAGCCATAGGATCCCAGACTCCCTTCTGCAGCATACTGTGGCAAGTGACATATGTCCCACTCATGGTGACAAGCAGATACTGGACAATGTGTCATAATACCTACATATCATGTGGCAGTTTCACAAGGGACTTTTGGCCACCATTGCCAATACTTTTATCACACACACACACACACACACACACACACACATTCTGTGCCAAATAGCAACCTTGAGAAAGTGAAATCCAAGGAAAGTATGTTTCTGTTTTGAGCACTAAGGATGAAAAACATAGGAATTAAAGTAATTGCTAATATAAAAAAAAAGTTTTTTTTTTAAAAAGCAGCCAAAATGGCAATGATCCCTGTAAGTCCAGGAGAAGGAAAAAGATAAGCATATCAAGCCAGTAATAAAAGAGAAGAATGATCAACATGAAGGTAGGTCAATGTTATCTAAAGATTAGACTAAAAATAAACAAGTGGTGTGGGAAAGAGAGTGAGAGACAAACCCAGGGACGGGCGTGTGAAACTGTACTGATGCTGTGACACTGTGTGGGAATGCAAAGGGACATGCCAGTATTCAAGCGGTGTCTGAGGGTGGGGGCGAGGACTGCATTCCTTCCTACAGATTCCCTACATGTTCTATTGGCAAAGTAGAGAGGACATTGGCCTCCCTCCCACCCAGCACCTGTTCTAAACTCGTCCCAGGGTCCTCTGGGGACCGCACATTCATTTGAGTAGTGGGTCACCAAACTTGTTTGAGCCGCCTGGGGGGTGGGGGGGCAGTGATTGCTCCTGAGTGCAGAAAATGGGAGGATCATGCTCTTTGTAGCCAAGCCTCTATAGCATTCAGAGAGAGGAATGACATGGTAAGAAGTGGCATGATGGCTACAGAGATGAAAACTTGAGGATGAAGGTACAGCATAGTTGATTCAACACTCCTGAATATAAGACTATCAAGAGAAACCATGTAGCTGTGTAGACAGATGTTCATGGTGTGTTCATTGGAAGTACAGATGGTAGAAGAGAACTTAAAAATGAGTGCAAGAGAAAAGCCGCCTGTGAGAGCTGAGAGCCTGGATGCTGGACACATGGGAAAGGCGGAAGATGAGGGAGAGAAGATAAGGAAGGAAAACGGTAGTGTGTAAAGAGAAACTCTCAAGTCTCCTCAAACCCAGTCATCTCTCTTCTGCTTTTTCTCCCTGCGGTCAAGTAGAGAACTGATCTTCAAGTTAGAAACACTAGAACATATGTGATGTAGAAAAACAAAAGATGTAATATATATGTATATGTATACATGTGTGTGTGTGTGTGTGTGTGTGCAAGGAAGTAAGGCATCTCCTTTCAATGTGCCCAGACCTCAGTCCCTCGGATCCTGAAAATCGTGATTCCAAAATACCATTTGGTTGTCTTTGTAATATTGTGAAGTGCGTATATGCGATTATAAAAAGACGTCCTGCCTTTTAAAGAAGGGACATCTAGGTCCAGGAATTGTAGAAGAGTGGATTTGTCGTTCCCCGAAGACAGAGTCTAGAAGACAGTTGAGCAGATGGTCTGTGAGAGGTTGGGAAAGGAAACAGTGACCATTAGGAGCCAGTCCTAGGAGCCAGGTACCCAGATGTGCTGAGGAAGTCTGCCTCAGAGCAAATGTGCATAAAAGCTTTGAAGCTGTGAGCTGACCGCAATGAGAGGCAGCAATGAGGCACTGTGACCAAGGAAAAACCAGAGATACTCTGATGAGAATTCAGCTCTCCGGCATAGAAAATATTCATCAAAAGATATTATCTGTGTTGCTAGGTCGCTTTGTGGAAGTGCCTTTGGTTCTGTGAACTACATTTCATGGGAGTCAGTGACAAATTGTTACATGTCTATAAAAGGTTAAAAAGGAAAGTGCTAACTCCTGTTTATGGGGCAAGTAGCTCATTCATTGTGTGTTGGATATCGGGTTGAGTGCGGTATACATATGTTAACACTTAAGATAGTGTCAGGTAGATGTCATTCCTATTCTGTTTTAGATGCAGGAACAAAAGGCTGTATCATTTAAGTGTCATGCTTAAGCCCAACAGCTAAGAAATAGCAGGCCTATGACTTGAAAGCTGGATCTTTCTTATCCCAAAGCTCATAGTCTTTCCACAGTACCAACCTGCCAGAGCAAAAGAGATTCAGAGATGGGTTAGTTGAACTACTGAAGGAAGAGGAAATGTTTGTCTTTAAGAAGGAATTAACAAAATAAATAGAAACGTGGGGATTGGATACAAATGTTGAAGTCATTGCCAATTGGAGAGAAGGTTTAGTTCAGGTGTCAGAGTAAAGAACTAAGGTGGAGAAGAGGGACATCATCTGAGCAGCTGCGATTTATCAATCACTTGCTCTAAGTCAGTCCCCTGCATCCTTTCTAAATGAGTCAGCAGTATGACCACTGCCATTGCACAGCTAGAGAGCAAGGAGCCAGAGCTGGGAGTAGATGTGGCTAAGCACAGAATCTTTGTAGCAAGTCAACTGCAGAGAGCCTCTGCTGAAATCTAGGTCTGCCCTACCCTAGGGCCAATGTTCATACCCATTTTCCTTCACTGAATTCCTGTGGGTAGGTTTCCAATCAACATAAGGGAACATTTCCAAGTAATTGGGACCTTCTCAAAAGGGAATGTCTGCTCTCTTGGGAAGTGAATTGCCTGTCACTGACAAATCCTGACTGTCAGAGATGTAGGGTTCCAAGCCTGATGTCTTCATGGTTGCTGGGTTTTCATTTTGTTTTAATCCAAAATTCTGTTTTTATTCTATGACTACCATCCTCAACAGAAACACAATTTTACTTGTAAATTATGAGCCCGGGAAGTGGGGGAAGGGTATTAGTGGGCGGTTTTGTGGGTCTTTATCGCTTTTGTCCACCTGAATTCCAACATGATGATAACCATCAAATGTAGTTTATGCAAGATACTGTGAAGATCTCACTCTTTGTGGGAAGGGTATGGACATAAGATGCTGCACAGGTTCCTGGTTATGGTTCATTAAATAATAGAAAAAAATAATTCTCTGCATGGTGTGAAATGAAAGCAAGAGATCTTTGAATCTGAAGAGGAACAAAGCTTTATAAAACCTTAGGACCATTACTACTTTATGTTCTACATTAATGCCGTACCCTTGATAATTATGGTGAAAGGTGAGAAGATTGACCAGGACACTTTTGGAAGCAGGTTCCGAACCACCCTAGTCTTAAGAATAAAGATGAGAAAGAGGGGGAAGGAGAAAGGAGCTAAATCCCTGAGCTATGTCCCTCCTCCCTCCCCAGTTTTGGTCACACACACTCCATCCACAGTTCTTAAACAAACCAAGTAACAGAGAATAAAGGTTCTCAGTATGTATTTCGGTATCCAGAAGTCCAGCGCTGAGCCTTTAACTTCGGGATTTAGTCATTTGCTGAGAATGAGGTCCTGTGGGAAAGCTTCCTACTTCTTGATCCTGCTGGTAGAAAATTTTCTGTATTCACCAGATAATTATATTTGTCTACATAGAGATTACTTACCCTTTTATAACAACACATAGCACTTCTGAACTTAGATACAGTAAGCAGAGTGGTCTTCAGAGAGCTACAGTCCAAAAAGAGTGACAGCTTCCACACAGAGGTTGTCGCCAGATGGTCTGAAAAGGAGCTTTGTCTGTTAAGGTTACATTAACTTTAGCTCTCCACTGCCCCCTGCATACTTTCCATATCTCTGTGTCTTGTTGGCTCGCTGGTTCACATTCATCTCTACTGTATCAGTTTTAAATCCAGTTCTTGGTCCTTAAGGGTATTACATAATAAATTAAAAACTTGATCAAAGGAGTTTTATGTGTGATGCATCTGAACTAACTGGTCCTGACTTCCTGCAGGGAAAATGAGTAGCTGGGCAGACTACATTACAGGTTCTCATTAACGATAGTGGGAATGCCTGTCTCCCACATGCCAGTCACTGTACTGGCCCTAGGAATGCCAAGATGAGTCCTTAGTTCTTCAAAGAGCCTTTGCACAAATGTCCTAGTGTGATGCATACTATGACACAAGTCAGCCCCTGGGGTTTAAGCAGCTCAGACTACTGAGGGGAAGAGAAGGTTTCTCTGATCCAAGTCTTCAAGGATCTGCAGGGTGTCCCTAAGGATTATAAACTGGAGAGGATATGTGTGGAGCTAGCTCTGCAGAACTGTGTAAGTCAGGGCTCTGGGATGAGATGGAAAAGGGACAGATAGTCCATGCTGGGGGCAGGGGGGGGGGGGGCTTTATTCTGCAGACAGTAGGAAGCCTGTACATGGTTTTAGGAGAAAAATAGTGGAGTGTAACATGTTTTTAAAAAGATCACTGCTAGTGCTGTAAAGAATGGGTTGGCAGTGAGGTAGGGAATAGAGAGGCACATCACAGGGAAGACGTTGCAACAATCCAGGTGAAAAGTGAGAAGAAAAGCGGACTATGGAGATGAGAAAAACAAATGAGAGACACACTGGGAGGATGTACTGAGGAACTTGATCATGAGGAACGGGTCCTGGCAACAGCGGAGGAAAGGACTCAAGGCTGGTCCCTAGATTTCTGCCTTGAGTGGACAGTGTGCTCATCAAGGTTGTGCAGGAGAGAACAGCAGGGAGGGGCTGATGGTGAATTCAGGTAGAAGACAGGTGAGTTTGAGAAACTTGAGAGTCTTCGGGAGGGAGGATGTCTACGGGGATTGCTGCATGAGCCTAGAGTTCAGTTTGAAGAAACGGTTAGGAGAAGCCCAGCTGTTGGCTTGCTTATTCCTTTGATATGGATACAGTTTGGCATATTTAGAAGGCTAAGGGGAATCCTATGCACCCAGCAACCTCTCTAGGAAGCCATATTTGAAGTCTATTTGAAGATGATTTCAAGGTAGTGGGTATGTGAGACGCACCAAAATGCCTTGAAAAGAGTTTAGCGGGGGAGTTGTGGTTCCCTTCCCAGGGTCCTTTGCAATGTTCTTAGTCTTGGCCCACTTTTCTTTTTAGTGTTTCTGTGGGATTTCTATAAGTAGTCCCAGTTTCTAAATTACTTAGAAGTAAAATTGGTGAAGAGAAGTGAAATGGTATGTTCCTAAACATTTCATCTTCTTGATAACCACACAAGATATTTCTATGAACAGCCCCATTTTGTAGACAACACATTTAAGCTTCTAAATGGTTCCATCACTTCTGGTGCAATAAATAACACACTTATAAATCTGTGGACACTAAACTCCATCATTTCCTTTATATACTTAACCCTAATTTGTTTTCAAGTGGATTGTCAGGTGTGGTAATATACATCTATATATACATGTAATTCTAGCACTCGGGAGGCTAAGCAGGAAGATAGCCTTGAGTTTGAAGCCAGCCTAGTCTGTATAGGTGTTTTAGGGCTATATAACAAGACCCTGACTTGATGGATGGATGGATGGATGGATGGATGAATGGATGGAAGGATGGAAGGAAGGAAAGAAGGAAGGAAGGAAGGAAGGAAGGAAGGAAGGAAGGAAGGAAGGAAGGAAGGAACAGTGTTGTCAATGTTATTATTGACAGAGAAAAAAGATTTGTGAAAAGCTTATGGCCCCAGTGGAATTCATTGAGCTGTACTCCAGTCACTGAAAGCTAACCCCACTGACCTCCACTGCCCAACTTTATGCTCTGATAGCACCCTGAACAATCACTTGTTAACAGTATTTCCTTCGATATGCATACAATATTAACAAATTATTGTTAAGTATATAAAGGAAAGGATGGAGTTTCGTGTCCACAGATTTATGTTTGTTATTTACTGTCAGCCTCCAGGACTTTGTTTATAATCTTTCCCTCTTACTTCTGCCTCCACCTTTGTCCCTACCCCTGCAAAGGCCCAAGCAGCCAGAGAGAACTTTTAGTTCTAAATATGAAGAAGTTAGTCATCAGTTTGGGACCCTAGTGGTCTCTCATGTTCAACTTAGAATACACACTATGAACTTTGTCTGTGTTCTGACCTTGGATTGTTCTGTGATCCTACTTGAATCACACTGGTCATTTTTTCAAGCCCTTCTAGCACCTCTGTGCTCTGTAGAACTCATAATATTTCTGTTCCCTCTTCCTATAGTGCTTTTGCCCAGCCATCTCTGGGATTGCATGCCACATGTCATCTAGGTCTCTGAGTCGCTGTGACATTGTTTGGCCATCTTTTCTAAAACAGCAGCCTCCATCATTCTCTGTCCCTTATTCTGCTGGATTTTTTCATCATAGCATGTCTTACTTGTGTATTGATATCTTCACGTGACTCCTGTGAACCCAGGAGCACTCAGTGCCCTGCTGTTGTGATGTCACCTGGCTACCCATGCTTTCCAAGATGTGTGATGACTATGTGGAGCCTGGTTCATGGAGAGAGGGTGGGAAATGGAGTCATTATCACCAGGAAACCTGTAATAATGGCAATGTCTTAGGTTTCCCAACATGGTCCTGATGCTTAATTTTCCAAGACTCCCTCTTTGGTAATAAATGTGAGCAGGTCTCAGAAAACTTGTGTACATTTCCACAGGTTTAATATAGATTTATTGCTCAGGCAAAGATGGGGACTTTTTCCCCCCTTCCCACAGACTAGTAACCAAAACAGGTTTACTACCTCAGGATGTAGTCAATAATAATGTGGTTTCCACACCCCACCACGCCTGCTCTTCCAAATCCCCCCACAGGAGCAGCCATGTTTGTAGAGCCTATGGAAAGTGCCTCCTGTATAGTGGCTTTTTGATCCTACAGGAAAAGGACTTTCTTTGATGGCTTGGCACCAGTGAGCTCTGCCTTCTGCCTCTCCATGATCAGAGGTTTCCTGTTGACACTCTGGACTGAATGCCACATTTAATGTATTTTTCTGTTGTTTTTTCCCTAGGATCTTCTATGTCTCTCATGATTCCCAAGACTTGAAGATCTTCAGCTATATCGCTCGAGATGGTGCCAGCAATATCTTCAGGTGTAACGTCTTTAAATCCAAGAAGAAGGTAAAGGGGCTGTCACTGGTCTCTGCTAGCTTTCTCTGATGGGCCCAGCACATATCTGTCATTGACTTGTCTCCCTGTTTAAGGTTTGGAGGAGGATGTTTTAATACCAGAACTGGTAACACCACATTAGTCATCAGTCATTGTTCCAGTATGATGAAACCACCATCTGAACTTTGTACTTGGTTACATAGAGCAATAGAGAGGGGTCCGTTGTTTGATATGTCTTTTGAGAGAGGATCAGAAGACAGGACTAGCAATAATGCTGACGTTAGCTTGTAGGAAAGAAGCATTAACTTAAGGTGACCCTTCACCCCAACCTTGTATGTAAATCAGTGGGCCAGCTGTATTAGCAAATCATGACATGGGGAATCTAGCTTAGCTAGGGTATGATATTGGTTGTCATGGGAAATTATTTTAATATGGCCACCTTGACACTGAGTAAATGTAATGTTTACACTTCTGGAGAGGTACTCTTTCTCTCCGCCATTCCTCTAGGGGACTGACCCACAAAATTAGGCTTTGGAATGCCTGCCTGGGGAGTAGAAAACTTAGAATTTACCTCACCTCCTACAGTAATCCAGAATGATACGTGGATTGCCACCCCACTAAGTCTCAGCTTCTTTGAAGATACATTGAGAATAGGTAAAATTAGCATTTTCTTTTAAAAATGTTTATTAGCATATAGTAATTATATAATTATACATAATAATGAGATTTGCTATGACATTTTCATACATGTACATAATGTATTTCAGTCATATTCATTCTAGTTATCCTGTGTTTCCTTCCCACTTTTTCTGATGCCTTAAAACCAGCATTGTCTAAAAATAAATGTATTTTTTTTAACATACGTCACCCAAAGTATTCCATGCTAAAACTACCATATTTAAGTTTCTGAGAGGCCCAGCAGTTAAGGAAACCCCTAACTTGTTTAATCTAGCATTTCAAAAAATGATTTGGCTACCAAACCATATTTTGTCCACACAGTGTGTGTTTTTGGAAAGCACTACAGCAGTTTCTAAGACTTTACAGTTCTACTCTTCTAGAGAGAAGCCATTAAGTCTGGCTTATAAGACTTCCGGTCCCCTTCCTGGACATTTCGTCCTATGCCTTAAGATGTCGTTCATAGTTTCATAGGTACTTTGTCATGATCAAATGGGGTACTACAAATAAAACCTGACAAGGTCAAAATTTACTAATACAGGTGTCTCTTGACAGGATGGAAGTTATGCCATGAATTACCCATCTTAAGCTGAAAATACTATAAATTGAAAATGCATTTAATACATCCAATATAGCATACATTATTGCTCAGCAGTGCAGTACCTGTGGATTGGTCTTTCCCAGAAGCTGTGACTGGCTGCCACTGCCCAGTGTCGTGAGCATTTCCTACTGTATACCATTAGTCTAGGAAAAAAAAAAAAAACAAACAAATTTTGAAGTATAATTTCTACTACATATGTGTGTAGAGCTTTTGTACTATCATATAGTCAAAAAATTATCAAATCAAACCATCATAGCTCATATTATATAGGTGTCTTGATTCCCATGAAGGAGGAACACACTGCTAACTTCCCTTGCCCTCTAGGGTGATTTGTACCCTTGCCCACTCTGTTTTCAGGCCTTTTATGTATTATTTGTTTTATTTTTTGATTGATTGATTGATTATACTAGGGATGGAGTTTAGCACCTTTTACCAAGGGTCTATCATTGAGCTACATCTCCAGCTCTCAGGCCCTTTTAAAACATGTCATAAAATGGGCTAGAAAGTACTAGAACTGGAAAGAAGTATAGCAGTAGGAAGCAAGCAGTAACTTCTTTGATGAGAAGGTGGATGAGTTGCCAGACTTAACATCTGTATAACAGTTGACAGGGCAGGTGATGTAAGTGAGGCCATATTAGGCTGTATATTAGAACTGATGGGAACTTTAGTAGGAAGGAGGAGAGGAAATAAGCCCTAGTCACTGGGACATATGGATTTAGGGACTAGCAGAGTGAAAGGCTCTGAGGAGGAGAGGAAAGGAACACAGAGTGTCCCTGATGGGTATCAACTGGACTGTCTGCAGTGTTCTCCGGCATGACACCCAGGAGTGAACCACTCACCTTTGTGTTGAGTTCTCCCCTGTGCAGTGATTGCAGTCTTGTACATAGACTGTGTACAACTTAGAGATGTGTTATAAACAACACACATTCATTTACCAGTGCTTCAGTTGTTTATCTCATTTTATAATGCATATGTAAAGAATAATGTAAAAATAAACCCTCTTATCCTCATTTTCAGAGATCAGTAAAGGAGACTCAGCCTAAGTGACTTGTCAGGTTCTCCTGGAAGGGCAGTGGCTAGCACCAAGGAAACATGCAGCAACTAAAGGATTTTGAGCAAGAAACCTAGATAAAGGAGATTCTGGGCTCTGTGGGGGTGGCACAGGCAGATTGGGTGTCCTGTTGCCAAACCAGAATATGAGAATGACCTCCACCTACAACCTAGGTCTTGGAATTAGGTACCAAATGGAGTTCCTACTGACCAAGGACACGTTCTCTGCTTCCAGTCACCCCAGTTTTGTTTTTGTTTTTTGCACACCTCCTAGCTCCCAGAACTACTTCTCATTCTCTGGCTCTTCTGCTTTCTGTACTCTTTTTGCCCTTATCTGCTGCGTCTGTAGCTCTTGTTGGGGTTGGTTCTCAGGCCGTGTGCTGGCCTGCAGCCATGCAGCTAGGAGAATTATTTCCAGACCGCCTGGACTGTGAGCTCTGTTGCTGCTCAACTCCAGACAGGGGGACCAGTTTCCAAGCCAGGAAATAGCAACGAATTGTTAAGCAAAGGAAACCCAATTTGGGAGGGGTGGAGAGTGTGTCTGGGAGGTTTTGCACGCCATCCTGGTTGGCCTCCAAATAACTATTTAACTTTCTTACAAAGCACTTGTGGTTTCAGGAGATAATAGCTTGGGAAGGAGTTTTAATTGGCAATATCATAAGCACATTTAAGAGTTGGGGAGAAAGGACCACAGATCCTAAGGAAATGTGTCTTGCAAGGACGTTTGTGAACCATTAGAGTCACATTGGAGACCTGTTGATGGGAAGCCAGCAGACCCGATACTCTCCTGAGTTCTCAGATTGAGCACAGATAGAAAAGCCTTGAATATGTGTCTTGCTGTGCCTAAGATTGAGTTACACTATTCCACATCACGCCATGTCTCTCTGTGTGCTGGTGACATGTTTCTCATGATGGGCCTCTAATGCAGTGTTGTCCTTACTATAGAAAATGAGTTATCTCTTCTGCTGATTGAGAATACTGGCTGGGCATCTTAGTCTTCCTGTTAGAAGGAATCCCTACCCCTTGCTTCCAATATGATTAGTCTGTACCTCTGGCTCTTCCTCTAGTCACTCACATGAATGATCTGTGTGGTTCTCATCTTGGGGATTTTAACTTGTAGTGGCTTTTACTGTAATCACAACTTGATTATAAAGAACTCCTTACCTCTGCCCCATCTCACTGTGACACAGATATCCCCCCATAGTGTCCTTAAATGGTCAACAGTGCCTTGTCCCCACTTTATAATTGGCAAAAGAAAGGGCCCAGGATAGTTAATTCTCCCTGTTCACACCCCAAATGGACAATGCCACTGAGATCAGAACTAGGTAGGCTTCCTACTTGCCAGTCCAGGGCTGTGACCACTAAGGCTAGGAAATAGTGGAAGCCATTGATGAAGACTTCCTGGTAACTTGGCATTTCCTGTGCTTCCCTCCTTCTGGGAAATAATGATAGTATCATTTGCAAGAATGTTCTTCTCTTGAGCAGCCTCTTGCCTGGCTTCCCCGCCTGCCCTGTGGGGTGGATGTCACCCTCCTGGAATTTTTCTTCACAGCCCCAGGAGGATGTACTTGGTGCCTGATGCACATGGCTGTGCTTATTAGCAAATTACCGTAGGCGTTGTTAGAGGTTAGCAGGAGCTGCAGGGAGTCCTACCAGCCACACAGCCAACTCCTTGACATCATCTTTTTCCTGCAATCCCAGTCCAGTTGGCTTGGGTAAGGAGAAGTTGCTTCTTCTTGCCAGCACACTGGGGGCCACAGCTGTAAAGCTGACCTGACCTTTAGAGTTTACAGTAGATTTAGAAGGACAATGACAGTCATGTGCTAAAGAATGACAAAATGTTGGCCTGGAGAGATGGCTCAGGGGTTAAGAGCACTGTCTGCTCTTCCAGAGGTCCTGGGTTCAATTCCCAGCACCTACATGGTATCTCACAACTGTCTGCAACTCTAATTCCAGAGGATCTGACACCCTCACACAGATATGCATGCAGGCAAAACACCAATGCACATAAAATAAAAATAAATTATTGGGAAAAATGTGGCTAGTAACACTTGGAAAGGTGAGTCAACTTGTCCCTTGTCCCCCAGCTGGTTACTGATAGATTATAACCATAATTTCCTGTCAGTGTTGAAAGTCAGACCCTCTTTGATAAACTTTCCATACTGGGCAGTGATTCATTATTCAAGGAAGCCCCTTATCATAGAATCAAGCCATCAATAATATAGTGGACAAACCTGACCTACCCATCATTTCAAACTCTTAGTACCTTACATGTATATGTCCACCTATAAATTCTTCGGCTTATAGTCTGTTGACAGCACCAAGCTAAAGGTACCTTTATTTTATTTTGTATGAATTGTGGATGTTTGTGTTCATGCAGAGGCCAGAGGTCAGCCTTGATGTCATTCCTCAGGTGCCGTCCAGCTTGTTTTCTGAGTCTCTTCATTGGCCTGGAATTGGTTCATTAGGCTAGGATGGCCGGCCAGCAAGCCCCAGGAATACACCTGTCTCCATCTCTCTAGTGCTGGGGTTAATTATAAATCTGAGCCACCATGCCTCATGCTCACACTCTGTCTCCCTCCCTCTCCTGCCGTGTGTGTGTGTGTGTGTGTGTGTGCGTGTGTGTGTGTGTGTGTGTGTGTGTGTGTGTGTGTGTGTATTCTGAGAATCAAACTCAGGCCTTCATGCATATGTGGCAAACACTTTCCCAACTGAACTATCTCCCTGGCTCCTTTCTGAGATACCTTTAACCGGAACATTAAAGAAACATGATGTTCAGTTCTATTTTTGTTGGGACTCCGAGGCAGTTGAGCTCAACATAAAGGCGCTGTACTTTATTGCTGTGGCAGGTGAGAATTATAAAAGTCATCATTGCACAACTGACTTTGTGGAAGTCAATTCCCTAGAACTCAGAAGTACTTGGAAGACAAATCCCCAGTGCCCAGAAGATGGAGAGGTGGGTACCACAGAGCAGAGGAGCAGGAGGGCCGGCCAACAGCAAAGCCTCTTGACACAGTGAAACCCCTCTCTTCCTCCTGTTTCTCATCATTGGCAGCTCCATCTTCTCTCCGTCTCTATGCACCTTGTGCTCTTGTTCTCTGCTTCTCTTGCTCATCTGATGGCTCTTTAATCATCTCCACCAGATGTACAGGAGAGAGAGAGAGAGAGAGAGAGAGAGAGAGAGAGAGAGAGAGAGAGAGAGAGAGAGAGAGAGAGAGAGAGAGAGAGAGAGAGCGAGCGAGCTTTGTTCAGGGTGGTGGTGAAATTCAGTAGAGTGCCAGCAACTATCAGGTCAACTTTAGGACCTGATGGATCAAACCATGTTCTCCATGTATACAGCACTGAAAAGATCCCCCGGTGTATATACCCAACCAGCAACAAACATGCTTATTAGACAAAGATGAAATGGTGTGATAAATGATTCTTCTGTGGACCAATCAAGTACAGGAATCAACATCTGATGTCTGTCTTCCTAAAGCTAATATTCTAGCCTTTGTCTACTTTTGAGCAAATAACCCATGCTCACAGCAAATAGTGTTATTTTCAGTGTAGCAGTTTATCAACTATAGACGCCTACTATGTTGAAGCCCACAATAGGCATAATGAGGAGAATGGCTATTGATCCATCTTGGTTTGGTTTCTATATTAGGGTGAGGGGTGTCCCAGGCAGGTAGAGGGCTTCTATCAAGAGGCCAGAGAGATGGTTTAAAGAAATACTGTGTGGTAGGAATCAGAGGCATATGGTTCTGAGATAACTTCCTTTCCAGGCCTGTTTTCACAAAACTGCCTGTAACTGGCACTTCCAATGAGTGCCATTGCTCCCCATCTGCAGCTGAGAGCCACCCTGAGGTTAGGTATTCCTGTCCAGCTCTGAAAACATCAAAGCAGCCCTATCCAAGCTAATCTTGATAACCACGAGGCCACACATGCTTTGGGCTGCTAAGAGAAATTGGCTTCTAGACAGGAAGATTTGGTCCATGTGCCACCCAGCACTTTCAGGGGATTACATAAAACTAAGCTGGATTTGTACAAAATCATGCGGTATAATGATGCTCTGCAACCCCTGCCCAATCTAGCAAATCCCAGAGAGTGGCCAGATCTCTGAAAGCTGGAAAAGGCTGTCTTCTAGTAGTCCACTTGCCGGCTCCGCTGTGTGCATAAATGCCTGTAATCTTTAAACCTCCACTTTGATTTCCAAATGTCAGGAGATCTGGGCAGCTGCTTCCATGTGATCCAAGAGACCTGAGGTCTTCATGGAAACCTCTGAAGGAGTTCATTTTAAAGCTCCACTTAATTGAAGTATCCCTCTTAGTTAGCTTCAGACGTGGCCTTCAGTGAAGTGCCAGCATGTATGACTCCTGCATTTCAGGACAGCAAACAGAACCAGTTTCCTTGCCTAGGACATCAAGTGGGGTTAGCCTATAGAAAGGAACCCACTGGACTGTGTGGAAAGTAGCAGTGAGAGAAGCAGCCCCTGCTGGCTGCCTTCCAGTAATCGCTCTATGTCCAAGGTCCTCTTAGAAAGTAGTGATGAAAGCAAAGTCCTGAAGTCAAAGGGCATCTGGACTCAACATAGCTGTTGATGAGTAGTGTTAGGAGCCACATCACTGATTTTGACCCCCAGAGTGGTGAATGGAAAGGACAGTCCTTTATGGGTATGTAGTCATACTGCAGAGAAGACAGGCTAGTGTGGATATATACCTGGTCACCTCTTCAGGAAACATCACCAAACTTCATCAAACTTGCTGCCATGTCCTTTTATTGTGGATGGAGACATCACCTTTATTTAAAGAAGAGTAATAGAAGCTGAAATGAAATCATTTGACACCAACTGTGCAAATCTAGACGTTCACCAACTTCTTCCTACACAGAAGCTGTTGGACTAGCTCAGAGCTGAGATGCATTTGTCCAAGGGTTTTCTTCTTATGCTATATGAGAGAGGCAATGGCTATCACCCTTTTGGCCTTAGGATATATAAAGAAAAAGATTATCTTAAATTCTTCATGCTTCTGCTATTAATTAAAACAAACAAACCAACAAAAAAGAACAAAAACAAAACAAATAGCCTGTCAAGATGTATCTTTTGGGGGTTGTAGAGATGGCTCAGAGGTTAAGTGCACTGGCTGCCCTTCCATAGGTCCTGAGTTCAGTTTCCAACAACTACATGGTGACTCATAGCCATCTATAATGAGATCTGGTGCCCTCTTCTGGCATGCAGTCATATGTCTAGGCAGAACACACATTAAGTAATTAAAAAAATAAATTAGGGCTGGAGAGATGGCTCAGAGATTAAGAGCACTGACTGTTCTTCCAGAGGTCCTGAGTTCAATTCCCAGCAACCACATGGTGGTTCACAACCATCTGTAATGAGATCTGGTGCCCTCTTCTGGCCTGCAGTCATGCATGTTGTATACATAATAAATAAATAAATCTTTTTAAAAAATAAAAAAATTAATTAATTGAAAAAAATCTATCTTTTTTTCCTGACTTAATTACCTTTTCTTTTTTTTTCTTTCTTTTTTGTCCTTGTTTTTCAAGACAGGGTTTCTCTGTGTAGCTTTGCGCCTTTCCTGGAACTCACTCTGTAGACCAGGCTGGCCTCAAACTCACAAAGATCCACCTGGCTCTGCCTCCCAAGTGCTGGGATTAAAGACGTGCGCCACCACCTCCGGGCTTTAATTACCTTTTCATGCAATGAATTTTTAATCAGAATAAAGGTGCTTATTTTTATTGTATTATTCATTTAGTTCTTATGTGCATGCATGCGTGTGTGCATGTGCCATGATATTCATGTGGAGGTCATCAGACAACTTGAGGGAGTTCTCTCCTTTCACATTGTGGGTCTGTGGGATCAAACTCAGGTCATCCCCACTGAGCTGAGACAAGGTCTCAGTATGTAGCCCCGACTGACTTTGAACTCCAGTCCTCCTGCCTCTTCCCCCAAGCACTGGGATTACAGAAATCTGATACCTCACTTGTCAGAATAAAGCATTTCTTGAGCACTGCTGTATGTGAGCCCTGTGGGAGGTGCTAGCCTATATATTCCTCACATATCAGTCCTCAGATGAGATGTGGTGAGACACACACTATTGTTTCGCATCCTTAGTGAGCTAGAGAAGCTTGAAAACTGGTAAGAGGAGAACAGAAGGACATCAGGGGCTGAGGGGACAACTTGCCGCTTCCAACATGCGGGAAGGCACAACCAGTAACCCAAAGTCAGCACTTTGTACATTTTCAGGGAAATCACTAGAGCTCAGCGTTAGTTGTTGATTCTAGAAAATGCACTGAAATGTAAAAATGCTGTGTGCATTAAGCATTAATGTATGGCATACATACACTAATACAGACAGCCATTGTAGGCTTCTCAACAGCTGAGCCTCTAGATGTGCCCACACCTTCGTTCTTGTTGGAGGTGGCAAAATAGAGACCAGACCGAGGCAGAATTTAGAGGCTTTAAATGCTCAGTTCTGAAGGTACCCACCGTCCATTATCAGCTGCAGATATGTGAGAGGTAAAAGAGTCCTCATAAAGGCCTTTCCCTCTTACATAAATCCAAACATAATTCTAAAAATCCTCCCTGCCCCTGTCCAATCCCATAGTTGAAGGACATGCCTGCGGCATACAGAGGCGATAGAACTTGTACTATGTCTTTCTTAGGAAAAGCTGAGATTTTTACAGCAACACACTCAGGAATGAACTTTGTTCCCTATGTGACTATATTTTAAAAAGGGAAACTTGAGGCTTTACTCTGGGGATGATGGGAAAAACTGACCCATTCCTTGAAAATATTTACTCAGAATGAGATTTCTGGATTCATTTATATAAGGAAGTCACAAAATTAAACTCTTGGTCTTTATATATTGCTCAGCTGGGCAAAGTTAGTAGGGGAGGGAGAGCCAGATCTTCCATCTGAGGGACAGTGGCAGACAGAAGAAAGCCACATGTTGCAGTGACTTGGTAAATGAGCTTTGCTATGAAAGATTGAGAAGCTATAGGTAGCCTGCTCCTCTTTTCAGAAAGGAAGCAGGCGGGACTAGAAGGTGAGCATGGGATCATCACTGAGGCTGCAACGAGTGTTCTTTTTATCTGAGGGTGAAGCTTTCTGGTCCAGCCCTGACCAGGGAGCATCCTCGTGGTCAAAAGTGATGTAGATACACTCGGGAACTCACAGCAGCTGCGGTTGCCTGCACAAGATGAAGGCAGTCGATATTCTACTCTAGAGTGGGAGGGATTTGTGAGCCCACCCCTGAGGAGCGAGGGACAACTTGTGGTTTTTAGGGGAGGGACAGTTGGCTTTCCTTAAAGGTGTAGCTCTGGGTGAAATCACCCACACTCTACTGGATGGCCCCACAGAAGTATATGGATGGCACAAATTATAGTTGATGGGTTATTAAAAAAGAGGTGGTGGGGATGCAATTTGGAGGGGTAGGCAGTTGAGGGTGGATCTGGGAAGAGTTAAAGGAAGGAGGTTGGGTGAATATGATCAAAATATATTGTATGAGAGTCTCAAATGGTTTATATTATTATTATTATTACTATTATTATTATTATTATTATTATTATTATTATTATTATTACATTTTAGAAAAGAGGGATGTAGAAGGTCGGGGCATGTTTTTCATTGATTTGTTAGGCACCATGCCTTCCAAAGTTCAGGTTCTTGTGCTTTGGGACTGGGAAGGAGTTCACGGATGTAGTATGGGAGATACAGACACATCTCAACATCATGAGAGGTACAAGTGACACTTGGGACATCGTGCAATCATCGTGCAATCATAGTGGAACCTCAGCAGGACCCCCTTGGCCTACCAGAGCACTAGATACTAGCGTAGCAATGCAGTGTCATCCACCTCATGCTGATGAACTCTACCTGACTGCTAATGTCACCTGGGGGGCCTTGAATACTATCAGTGGACTACATGGGCTCACTAGGTAGTAATCACGCCCAAACTCAGGTCATCAAAACATAGCTAGTGGTCCACTTGGGCATAAGGTGCCCAAGTGAAGCAGCCCACAGTTGATGATGGTGTGATGTTTGGCTCGCCTCATTGTGGGCTCTGTGACTGTATATTTTATATACCTTTCATTTTCAATACTTGAAAGTAGGTGAGAGGTAACTAGTCATCAAGTTATGTAAACCGGTGGTACACCTTTGAGACCATGCCCTGGGACCCCCACCCTCTGCCTTGCAGCCTGCTGGGTTGCTGAAGATAATCCAGGAATGCGTCTCTGCCCTCCCTACCTTTCCTTATTAAGTGGTGGAATCCTGGAGGCCTATGAGCTCTCCCCATGGGCTCCTAAAGGAAGATGTTAAATAACAGAATGAAAGCAAGGCAGGAGCTGCACGATGTCCCAAGTGTCACTGCTCAAACCAGTGCCCTGGCGTTCCATTCCTGTCTCCTTCTAGTAGTTTTACAGTTTCAACTTCTAGATGAGTTCATTTCTATATATGGTAAAAGGTGGGGAAAAACGTCACTCTTCTGCATATGAACATTTAGTTTTCCTAATACCGTTTATTGAAGAGACTCTCCCCACTGTGTGCACTTGGGGTACAGATCTGGGTATACAATGTCTTAAAGAAAGGCTGGGACATACTGCCCTCTACTTCCTGCTGGCCGCTATGGGGGTGTGTGGACGCCAGTCTTCAGCGGATTCTCAGCCTTCTCAGCCCCATAAAGGCTGGTCTGTAGGAGCTCCTAGGAAACTGGCCATGTGATGTAAAAAGATGGCTGA
Organism: Onychomys torridus; assembly: GCF_903995425.1. NCBI lineage: Eukaryota > Metazoa > Chordata > Mammalia > Rodentia > Cricetidae > Onychomys > Onychomys torridus. Next base: position 24,524,347 of record NC_050453.1, read on the forward strand.
TGGGCTCCTTGGACATTTGGTAGTGGCTAGTGGCAGATTCTAAAGGACCAGACCTACTTTATACTGGAGGGGACAAATGAGGCCAAGTCCAATTCTAAGCCCCGAACTGGAACACTTGCCTCAGGCACCTGTCTTCGGTTGACGATTGCTTCAGAACTGTGGTGACACAGGTCCTATTTCTAGAGTAGATAGGCACTCAAGAAATCTTGACTTTTTACGCCTTTCATTCTCAAGGTGTTTCTGACCACCTTGCACATCTTCAGCCACGCTGCCCTCTGCTGTGCCCTTGTGGCGTCTCTGCATCCTTCACTCTTTCTTTTCCGTCTTCCTTCCCAGAGTCAAGCGATGAGAATCGTGCGGACAGTGGGACAGGCCTTTGAGGTCTGCCACAAGCTGAGCCTGCAGCACACCCAGCAGAACGCGGACGGCCAGGAAGATGGAGAAAGCGAGAGGAACAGCGACGGCCCGGGAGACCCAGGTAGGCGCCATGCTGCAGACGGAGAGGACACGGTGTGGGCCGGGCTGTGCCATCACTTCAGAACTAATTCTAATAATCCCATGGTTACGTGGGCTACATTTTTTCTTTTGTTCTCTTTATGTTTGTTTTAGCTTTGAGGCCAGTTCTTGCTTTGTGGCCCAGACTGACCTTGAACTTGAACTCCTCCTACCTGCTCTTCCTGTGTGAGAGAGAGTGTTAACAAGCTCCAATAACAACTGGTCAGATTTCGTTCACAGAAAAATAAGCCCATTGAAAGGACAATTTAACAAAGATAAAGTATGTAAGAATAGATGTACGTATTTAGTTTAAGAAATGGAAGGACATATCATAGTCTGGAGTGGAAAACTTAAATATCATAAACATGAATTCTGTGTCTTACATGGCACAGATTTCTAACAGCAAAGGGGACATCCTGATGACCTGTGGTTTTCACATACTACACTGTTCAAAAAGCTTATGGGGTATAGTTAAAACAGTACTCAAAGGAAAATCCGAAGGTTTAGTTATTTATGTCAGCAGATGAGACATCCTGAAAGTCAAATGAATTAATCATTCAAATCAAAGAGTTAAATCAAAGAGGGGCAGAGGCAGGCAAATCATGAGTTCAAGGCCAACCTATTCTACATATACCTTATCTCAAAAACAAATTTAAAAGGTTTAAAAAAAATAAATCTTATATTTAAGTAGCAGTATTATCACGTGGTTGGACAGACTCTTGGTTTGCATTGTAACTGCACAGTCACTGTCTCTAGGCATGGGTAAGTTCCACTCGGCCTTCAACCTAAGTGTCTACTTCTGGGAAAATAGCTCATAGTGTGTGCCTCAGAGTCATGGCATAATTCTGTGAGTTAATATATTATAAAAGTTAATATATTATAAATATATGTCTGATGCTTGGTATATAGAAAGTGCTAGATAGATACATGTTAGCTACTATTGTTAGAGCACAAATGTGTGAAAATTTTTAAGATAAGGGTAGAAAATTTCTAGGAAAAGTGAGTAACAGAGGACTGGCTCTATATTTAAGTCAATATTTATGTATATAGGACCAGGTAGAGCTGTGCTGATGTAAAGTAACAGAACATCTCAAAGTAAGAGGTCAGAGTCCAGCACATGTGCTAATGTACTGCAGATCCCTGGGGAGAATAACGTGAAAGTACCTATGAAACTCCAAATTTTACATGCCATTTGACTCCTAAATTATGCTCATAGTATCTAAGAATGTATTCTAAAGATAGACCCATACATGTGAAATGATGAACATCCTGTATAGTTACATAAGTGAAGAAGAATCAGTTATAAAACCAAAGAGTTACAAATGGCACAGTGTTCTCTCTCTCTCTCTCTCTCTCTCTCTCTCTCTCTCTCTCTCTCTCTCTCTCTCAATGGAGTCTTACTATGTAGCCCTGGCTGCGCTATATAGACTAGGCTCACCTTAAACTTACAGAGATCTGCCTGCTTCTGCTTCTGCCTCATGATCCAAAGTGTGCACCACCATGCTTGGCTACAAAGTCACTTTTAAATATGAATAGTGGACTAATTGCACCGAGATTAAGAAGACTAATAAGTTATCTGTGAATTGATATAAAACCATCTTAAGACATTTTGTCCATTTTTTTTAAAAAGTTCTAGAACTGTGGCTATGCTTGCTACCAATTACATTTTATTATAAGTACATAGGAATAATTATATATACACATGTGGGTATACGTGTGTGCACACACAAGTTTACTTTGCATAGATGATATACAAGATAGTGCCAAGATGGATCATTCTGTAAAAAGGAGCTAGATGGCCGAGGTTGCAGGAAGATTTGCCCCCCACTGTACTCAACTTTTCTACCCTGGACATACATTAGTCATAAATTAGGAAAACCTGACATTTCATCTAGTGTTCCATGTCTGTGAAACCACAGGGAGCCACCCTGCTGCTTCTTTCTTGACTCACTCATTTATGCCAATGGATGGTGGCCTCTGGCTAATGCAAGCATCACAGTGATCCTGCCTAATAATAACAGTCACTAGACAGAACCTTGTGTTTTCCTGTGTGCCCTGAACCACTCATGGTTTATAGTGGGCCATGGTACGAATGTAAACTTAAAACCTTTCCACCTGTGCTCTGAGATTTAGAGATCAGAGTTACAGGTAGTTTTTGGCAAACACGTCACAGGCCTGTGTAGCTACGAATAGAGAGCACACTGGGGACAGATCCTGGCCTCTCCTGGATGCTCTGTGAGATCCATGCTTGACCACTTTGCTCAGAGAACGGAAGCCGTTTGCTGAGTTGTGCACTGTAAGATGCTGTAGACTGCAAGCTGAGGAGATGGATTTTTTGCGTATTGGCACTTCTTTTATGTATGTGACCGTGGGGGTATGTGGGTGTACACATGTGTGGATGTGTGTTTACATGCTTGGTATATACGTATGGAAGCAAGAGGATGATCTTGGGTGTCATTCCTCCAGAGCTGTTCACTTTTTATTTACTTTTTTTTTTTTTTTGAGACAAGTTCTCTCACTGGGCTAGGACTTAACTACTAGGCTATGATGGTGGCCAGCAAGCTCCAGCGACCACCCTGTCCCCTTCCCAACACTGGGATTAAAAGTGCATACCCACCAGGTCTGGCTTTTTTCTACATGGGTTCTGGGGACCAAAATGGTCTTGAAAGCAGTATAGAAACTGAGCCATATCCCCAGTCTCTATTAACACTGCTTTGCCAATGGCCTGCTACCTTACTGACAGAGAGTGGCAGCCGAAATCTCAAGAGCTTTCAAACCCATACTCACACTGGCAGCTGGTGTACACACACACACACACACACACACACACACACACAAAAAAAAAAAAAAAAAAAAAAAAATTCTAACCAGAAGACAGTTTCTCATGAAGCCACTTATTCCTAGAGTAGAAGGGACTAGATACAGGATGGTGCCCAGAGGCTGAGTATTTGAAGACCATTGTCATCTCAGAAGTCCTGTCTGAGGAGGTTGCTGACATTTCCAAGTAGTTAATCAGATCTGTTCCTCAGCCACTGGCCATGGAGGTCAGGATGGCCCGGGATGGCCCACTGACGAGAACTGCCCGTGGCCTTTCTTTTTAGGCAACACTAAGAATAGGTCTTGTCTTCCTGCAGTAGGAACAGAGCACTGTCCTTCCACCTCCAGCCCCTGCTGCCATCAGCTGAGTGAGTTGATGTGATTTCCTGTCATGCTGAGGAGGAGAATCTGGGGGATCCATGGAGTTCCCAGTAGGGATCGGTTCCTATTCTTTGCTTTCAGTCTCATTTCCCCCATGTACCCCAAACTCCTTCCTTTCCTGCTCTGGGTAGTTCCTGTATGTTCCAGTCATGGTTGATGCAGTGCCCTCTGCCAAATGGCCGAGGGTCCCCTTCATGCAGACTTCCTCCTCATCCTGTACTCCCTTTTTCTCATCTGGGAGGCCTGCTTTCTAGCTCCCACTCTCCCATTCTCTTCCCTTCCCCTTTCAGAAACTCCAATACACTGTTTTCTGCTGTACTCCTATGTTCTCAGCACTCCAGATGATGCCATTGATATTAACATTCAGCTCTCGGTATACCAGGAGAGAATGCCCTCTACCTATAATGGGCTGCGAGCCTTGGGAGCATAGGGACTTCCTACCACAATAAATACTGGTTGGGTAAACTGACAAACAGTCCATCAGTGCGGTCAATGACAGCATGTGTATTTAGTCACTGTCAACCATCATCTCTAAGATGCTTACTCTATGCTAAGATGAGCATGGAGATCGAGAAGAGGTTCCAACAGGAGTGACTTTTAAGCCACCTCTTTGATGAGGAATGATGACATGTGGGCTGGGGGAATTAATAGAGGTAGTAACCACAGAGGGTGAGCTCAGAAGGCTGAACAGTGTATTGATGGGAAGGCAGTGATGGAGACGGTGGCTACTGAAGAGTCTGGCATTGTTACTCTCTTCTGGCTGTAATATAAAAGTCAGCACCCACCTTCCAGCCATGGTGGGCACCACTAAACCTCTGTTCTGTCACCTTTTTAAGTTTTTATTAAGACAGGGTCTCTTTATGTAGCCCTGTCCTTGCTATGGAGACCAGGCTGGTTTCAAACTCACCTGCCTCTGCTTCCTGAGTGTTAGACGTGCACCACCATACCTGACCTTTTTGGAGACAATGTTCTTAATTCACATGAATATACATGAGATATCATCTGCTTGACATTCTTCATGTATTTTAAAGAGAGTGTAATTATGTAATTGGCCAGGTAGTGTCAGGCCCAGTGTAGGGGTCAGTTTTGATCATCTTGACATAAACTCGAGTCACCTGGGGGAGAGACAACTTCAGTTGAGGAATTGCCTATGTCAGATGGTCCTGTGGGGAATTTTCATGATTAATGATTGATGGGGGAAGGCCCAGCCCTCTGTGGCAGCACCACCTCTGGGCAGGTCGTCTTTGGTTATCTAAGAAAGCAGGCTGAGCAAGCCAGTAAGCAGCACCCCTCCATGGTTCCTGTCTCTGCTTCTGCTTGAGTTTCTGCCTTGAGTTCCCTCAGTGATGGACTGTGACCATGATGTATAAGCCAAACAGACCCTATCTTTCTCAAATTACATCTGGTCATGATGTTTGTCACAGCAATAGAAAGCAAACTAATATGCCCAGCATGCTTTCTTCATGGTTTAAGATGGCAAAGATCCATTAACTGTATCTTTTCAAGGTCAGTCGAGTTTGGGCTGGCATGCTCTGTCACACTGGCATCCCTTGGGGGAGAGGGACACACCTGCTAGTATAGTTGTGAATGTGACCTTGGAGTAATGTGAGGGGTAAAGTGTACATGACATAACGCGTGTGTGTGTGTGTGTGTGTGTGTGTGTGTGTGTGTGTGTGTGTGTGTATTACTGTGTGTGTGAGTGTGTGTTGTATGACTTTTCCTGCAGAGACAGCGACAAATGTTTATTCAGCCCACAGAACCTTGGCAACAAAGAATGATTACACCCAAGTCTGGCTTGGGAAACCAGTGAGTTTATTGGGGTTTCCCACAGGAGTATGGGTGATTTAAAGGAAGCTGCATCATCAAGAAGACCGCTCCAGTTTCACTGAGGAGTCTTCTCTGCCCAGCAATTAAAAATAGCTAGAAACAGCTACATAGAAATCTCTTTCCGTCTTCCCATCTCTATCAGTGTCTGTGTTTAATGGGAGGTTCATTTTAAATAACTGTTTCACATGACTAGAATTCTGGTAAATCAATAATTTGCAGGCTGGAGACCTGGGGAAGGGTGCTTTTGAGTCTGAGGGCCATCTGCTGGTGGAATTCCCTCTTTTTCATGGGAGGTTAGTCTTTGTTCTGTTGAGCCTCCCTCTGATCAGATGAGTCTGCCCACAGACGGGCACCCTTGACACAAGGTCTATCGCTTTAAATATTAATTGCAATTTTAAAAGTAACTTCACAGCAACCTCCAGAATAATGTTTGGCGGATGCCTGGGTTCTGTGGCGGCTGACCCTTTAGCACAGACTGTTGGCTGTTATGGAAGGGAAGAGGCGGTGTGGAGAGGTCACTAGGGCAGCAGGCTAGCTACACAGGGTAGTTGGACTTTCATCCTGACCCTACCCTTGCCCACTCAGTGATCTCCAGCGAACCAAATATTGGATGCCAGGTCTCCTCTGAGATGCTGAGAGAATGCAGGTGAATGAACCCACACAGGGTGGTATACAGTAAGCTCTTGGTGCTAGCACTGTAGCTAGGGTTCTGCACACGGAACATATGCACAAGGGAATGATGGAAGGGGCAGGGCATGCTCTGAAGGTCTGTAGTTCACAACAGGTATGAGCTGAGGGATTGATCTGGCTTTCCTCTGGCCATGAAGCTGAGTGTACCTGAGTGCCAGCAGTCGATATTGTTTGGATCTAGGGTTGGAATCCTTTCTTCCTCAGGAAGGCTGCTCGCTGCCTTCTCCTGGTCACTTCCTTTATACCTTCCACTCACCTTCGTGGTATGTATAAACTGCTGGCAACATGTTTGTTTGTTTGTTTTTTTTTTCCTTTTTGCCTTTGCTTTCTCTCCCGAGAAGGATTTTCCTATGAAGGTCCAGAGGAAAACGGATGGTTTCCTGTGGGGATCTGGCTTCTGTGTTTGGGAGCTTTTCATTGAATGCAGTGTTTATCTTTCCAGTGGAGCCTTGCCTGGGATGGGATGGCAGAGAAAAATTATTTACACTTGGAAATGGAAAAGGGCAAGTGCTGGAAGCTGCCCTGGCTTCTTTGATGTCAGTGCTCTCTCTTCTGGGATTCCGCAGGGATTTTCGTGTTGTTATTCACTTACACGCCTCCTCTCTCCTTCCCTGCTGCTGGGCCTGCCTTTCTTCTCTCCCTCCTTCTTCTCCTGTTCCTATGCTGGGGGGAGGTATATTTCTTGTATCTTTTGGCAACAGCTACCCTTGGCCATCCCCAAGGCTCAGAGCAAGGTGAGGCCACTGCTCAAAGCTTCATTGCCTGTTTGTGCAGTAAACCCTCTCTCAGACTCTTCCTGGAGAGGGTTTCCTGGGAGAGATCCTGTGTCCTTGGAAGTATGCCTTCTCCCGTGTAGCAGCTGTCCAGCATGTGCATAGTCTGGGAAGCCTCTGGAAGGACTTATTCAAAATAAAACCTGCTAGGGGCCAGCAAAAGAGCTCAGCAAGTAAAGGTCCTTGCTGCCAAGACTAACAACCTGAGTCCGATCCCTGGAACCCACACTGCAGGAGAGAAATGATTGATCTAAGTAATCTTCTGGCCTACACAGGTGCACCATGGCACATGCTCACCCACACACCTATACACAAATGAATAAGTAAATGCAATACAAATAAGTAAATAAAAAGCTGGGCATGGGGACACACACTTGTAAGCCTAGCATTCAGGAGGCTGACACAGGAAGACTGCCAACAAGTTTAAGGGCAGCTTCAAAAACCCAAAAATATATACAACTATGTATACATATGTAACTTCTATGTGTTTGGCAAGAATACCTAAAGTCTACTCTGGGCTTGAGTATGGTGCCGGAGAGATGACTCAGAGGTTAAGAACACTGGCTGCTCTTCCAGAGGTCCTGAGTTCAGTTCCCAGCAGCCACATGGTGGCTCACAACCATCTATAATGAGATCTGGTGCCCTCTTCTGGTGTGCAGGCAGAACACTGTATACGTAATAAATAAATTAAAAAGGAAGAAAGAAAAGAAAAAACACCTTGAGTATGTACAGTAGTAGCCAGAGTCCTGTGTCCTACATTAGGGCTCCAGGTGACTCACCCCACAAGCCTGCACCTTTGTGTTCTTCCACTGTCCTCCACCTCCCCCCAGAACCACATTGTAGTCTCTATTTCTGTCTGTCTGACTCAGTTTTTAGACTAGTATTCCCATCCTTTCACCCTCTACCCTCTGCTTTTCAGCATCCCCTGAAGACCGACCTCCTGCCTCCCCCTTAAGTCTGGATGTTGTCCCTGGGTTCTTTTCTGACCTGTGCTTATGGCAAATGTCTGTCTTCAGGCTGAACCTTCCTTGATCCCTCCGCATGCTTAGGCTGCTTAGTTCTGGGCTCCCTGTCTGCCAGCTTCCCAAGGATCAGAACTGCTGCCCCAGAAGGCTGCAATGGGGACCACCCTTCCAATGAACACCTTTATCTCCTCAGCAGGACCATCTCCCCAGCTCCCCATGGATCAGCTAGGAGGAAAACCTAGCATACTAGTGACTTCTAAATACTGGGCTTGCTCCCCTACATGGCCAGATATATCTGCATAGGAAGGACTTACAGCCACTGGTCCACAAGACAGATACATGCCTGACACAGCTAGCTGGTTGTCTGGGCTAGCTCCAACATTAGGAAATCAGCACTCTATGTACCCTGCTGTCACCACCTGGCTTTATTTTCTAGCTGCTGCTCAGTCTTAGAAAACAATTAAGAAATTGTATTTGAAGACAATAGTGGTGAACCTAGAGGAGCATGGTGGCACATGCCTGTAATCCCAGCACTCAGGAGGCAGAGACAGGAAGACAGGCATAGGTTTGGGCTGGCCTTGGCTAGAGAGTTCTGGGCTATCCTGGGCTACATAGTGAAGCTTCCCATCTCAAAACACCAAAGCAAAACATAGTGATAAACCAAATCCCAAACATAGGGTAAGAAAATATTCTCTGTGGAACTATGAGAGTAAGTGCCAGGCTGGGAAACTGAGTCCTGAGCTCCCTTAGAGATGATAGGGCCCGCCCCCAGCCCCACCCCCCACCCTAGCCCTTTCTTTTAGAGTCTCTACACCTTGCTGATAGAAATGTACCAGGCTGTGAAGCTGTTGCATCCAGCTTGAGGAAATGTTCATTTGTTTCTGAACTTTACAATATTAATAGAAGTAGTGTACTGGGTTGAAAAGGTGTATTCGTGTCCTCGAACAAAAGGATGTGTAAAATGTCAGAGGAAGCCCATGGCATGCCTGGGCTTGACTAACGGATAACTAACAAAATAAAGAGGGAATATTGGCCCTTATGTCATGTTCCCTGCCCCGTTGTCCCTGCAGGCCGCCAGCTCACTGGAGCCGAGAGGGCCTCCACAGCCACCGCGGAGGAGACCGACATCGACGCCGTGGAGGTCCCGCTCCCCGGGAATGATGTTCTCGAATTCAGCCGAGGTGTGACAGACCTGGATGCTGTAGGGAAGGAAGGAGGCTCCCACCTAGACTCTACGGTAGGTGATCTTCACATGTGGTCCTGGTGCTGCTGAGAGCAAGCTGTGTCACATCTGGAGCCTTGGGTCGCCAGTTGCCTCATGGCTCCGGCTGCTGCTGTGGCTTCAGAGTGAGGTGCCCTGCCACACAGTGACAGTCGGTGCTAGGGTGGGTTTTGTTGCCTCGCAACGGGGCAGCGGGGTCTGACTTCCGAAGATTCAGCATCCACCTGCCTGCACACATGTGAGGGTGGTGTGGAGCTCATTCCTGAAGTGTGTCGCCCACCTGGGGGTTCTGTCAATGTTCTAGCCCTTTTCTCCCTACACAAAAGCATCTTGTGGTATTTGTGCAGGGCTCATCCAGCAGACCCATATGACACAGGTAATCATATGACTTAGCTAAAAAGAAAAAAAAAAAAAAAGTCTGTTTGAGCCCTCTCGCCTTGTCTAGTGGTTGGGTCGTGTGCCTTCAAAACTCCTGGATAATAGCTCTGAGGAGTCTGGAAACTGGCTCACCACATATTAGAAACTGAGACCACGTTAGGCAGGGCTCATCATTCCCAGCCTCGCATTCCACAGGTGAGATGACTAAGGCTTAGAGGAGCTTCTGATATGGTCTAGGAAACAAACAAGCCCCATGGGCTCCAAGACTAAATTCAAACCTGGAGACGACTAAACTAAGAAAACTAAAGTCAGAAAGGAAAGTTCCTGACCCTTGGGTTCCCGGGAAGCTAACTGGTACTTTTCATCCTCCATTTCAGATTAGGCCAGTTCATGAGTTTGGTGGGCGGGGCCTCCTGTTTCCTCTGCTGCCCGTTCCTTCTCTACAAGGAGCAGTAGGCCTTTGTCTCTGGGTGTCTCTGGTCTTCCTACATGTCTGAAGATCAGCAGGGCCACCAGAAACAAACCCCACCTCCCTGACTTATAGGAGCCATTCAAGTGGGAGTGTCCATCAGGAGAAAGAGATGGCAGCTGTGGCCACCTAACTAATGAGGTCCCTCAGGGTCTTTTGTTTTGGTGTCCAAATGTTCTTCCTTCACTGTGAGAAGAGATGGGAGAGGGAGGAATGTCTGACCCTGGGAGAGGAAGTGAAGAACGGTGCGTGGAAGAACTGAGGCCATCTCCCTCTTCTCATAGTGACATGGTAGGCAGCTGTGTATACAGACAGAGATTCTAAAGCTAGAACCCCAATTCATCAGAAAGGTACATAACTGAAATGAAAGGTTAAAAAACAAACAAACAGTATTTTATCAGCTGCCTGTCTCCCACTCTATTGGCAAACGACGTTCCCAAGGTATGGAGACAGAATTTCCTGGCTCTGTGGTCCATGCCCAGGTGCGCCAGTATTTCTTCTGGAGCTATTTCTGCCATTCAAGATACAGCATCTCCAGTACATGGGTTTCCCCTCTGCCCGTGTACCCATCGTGACTGTTACAGTGAGAGTGGGGACCTCAGAGGTGGCTTCTGCCTATGAGCCATGTTGTCTTCTCTCCTCAGGTCCCACCCCATCCTCAGGAGCCCATGCTGACCGCCTCACCTCGCATGCTGCTCCCTTCTTCTTCTTCTTCTTCCTCAAAGCCGCCAGGCTTGGGCACAGGGACGCCCCTGTCTACTCACCACCAGATGCAGCTCCTCCAGCAGCTCCTCCAGCAGCAGCAGCAGCAGACGCAAGTGGCTGTGGCCCAGGTTCTCCTCAGCCTCCTCCCTTCATCACAGACTCCACTCTCATGGGCTTGACGCACCTTCCCTAGCAAGGGGCTCAGGGCAGGTTTCAATCCTAGGGAGCTCTAAGGAATTGCTCATGCTATTGGACCATTGCTTGTTGGGGTTCTAGGAGGTAAAAGGGGAGGGGGACAGATGGGGCTATGGTTAAAATGGAAAAACACATTGGTTCCCCATGTATCCCTCGTTCTGAGTTAGGCTTGGCTGGCTTTGGCTGATCGTTGTTGGATAATGACTTGAACTTACCAAGAAAAAAGACGTACACAGTCCTACCCTCCCTTTCCTACCTTATTTCCTCATGTTTGGGGTGGGAAGGGATGCCTTAGGAGTTAGGACAGGTTTGACAACTCTTAAAAACAACTCCAAGTATAAATTCGTGCCCAGCATCCCTGCACAGACTGCTGCTCTGGCATCCCAAACACTCTTGACCGTAACAGGTATTCAAGCTTCCATTAGTGACCTACTTATTCCAGACAGTATTTGATTAGGGATTCATTATAATAGCAATGGACTTATAGGAATTTAGGTAGATGATCAGAGCCATTTGAGAACTGGCTACCTCTTAGCATCCAGATGGAGTTTGTGCCCTGAAGTCTGTTTGGGCTGTTGCTGCTTTGTGGGAGAGGATTGAGCTGATTGCCCCTGCTGCTTTCAGCAGGAATCCCTTCTATCTGACTTCCATGGAGGGCGTTGTCATCCATACTGCCTTGGAGTTCAGTAGTCTGAGCCTTCTCTCGATTACGGGCAAGTCAGGGAATGGTGAACACACATGTGTCTGTTCCGTATAAAGGCTGAAGTTTAAAGCCAGAGCCAGGCAGGATCAGGCCTTACGTGGGGGAGATGAAGGTAATCAGGAGGATGGGATGAGGTGGTTGGAAAGTTGTCTGTGAGGACAACTGTGTGCACCAGTGTTCTGAATCTGCTAGGCTTGACTAGGTGCTGAGGTTTTCTGTGTTCAGTCCCGGGAACAGAGTCCTCCAGGAAGAACTGACTGATCCTTCTGTGTGTTCTTCTTCCTCTTCCTCTGGCTCCTCAATGGAGTGAATCCCCTGGAAGCATCCAGGAGCCTATCCTTAATAACGTCTGCTATGGCTGGGCCTGAAAGAGCTCTCTTGTTATCCAGCCTCCACTGACTGTACCTGAGGCACCTGCGTGGCGGGTCACTTTTGCTCCACATCTCAGGAGAGGGGAATCAGTGCGCTGATGCTCCAAGGTAGTAGAGAGAGCCATGGAGGTATTGTCGGGGTGAGAGATCTGACGGTGAAACCAAAGGATGTGCCGTGCCAGTGGGAGGATTTGCAGGTGTTTCCAAAACAGTGACAGAGGAAAGGGAATGTCACTAATGGCTTCTTATACTTGGAGGGGAAAAAAAATATCATTCTTTGTCAAATGAAAGAATCCATCTCTGGCTAATGACAGCACGGCAGTCTGAGAATCTCCTCCTCCTCAGTGTGGGGGATGACAGGAGTACAAAGCCTGAGCGTTTCAGCCCCGGCCCATCCAGACGCTCAGCATTTTCCAGTTTCCCATTGAATACAGATCCATTCTCCAAACAATTCTCTTTCAGCATATCAATTCCCAAGTAATTATTATTTACCCAAGAGTAGGTCTGATGCATATTCATGGTGTTTTATTAGCAGAGGGCATCTGAATTTGAAGTCTTGGCTAAGTACTAAAGAGAAACCAGTTGTGAGTGTCGAGTCAGCACACAGTGTTGGGGTACTAGAAGGAAGGACCCAGTCAGACCCGCAACTTACCACAGGTCTGCCTTGGTCAGGGCCAAACCTAAGAGCGGTTTTTCTGGCATAGCAAGTAACTGTCTTAACAAACATCCATGCCCTGCCCTATTCTAATTGCCTCTCTCCTAGAAGACAGTGAGTCTAAGGAAAGGAACAATGTTGTGTTCCAGATCCGTTTCACGAGCCTCTCTCTAAGTTCTAGGCGTTTTCCCAAACTGGTCAGTCCAAGCCTCTGATTCACTCAGAATCTGTTGGATAGAGCTGGTAGTGAGCTGCTAGACCCTCAGCTCAAGCAGTGATGTGATGAAAGGCCACCATAGGGCTGTAATGACCTTGAGTGGAGTGGTAGATGTCTAATCTTCCGGTCAAACTAGACTCAAGGTCATTTGATGGCTTTTTGAGCATAGTCCTCTATCTGTCTCTGCCATAGTCTCTGTAGTCAGTCTCTGAGCACCTTCCTTTTATCTGCATCTTACTTTTACTGCCAGGCAACACAGTAGGGTACAGCTGTACCTCTCAGCTGGCCCTTGGCTCCCTGGTCCTGCAGGTGGGCTCAGTCTTAAATCCACCTCTTCAAGCTTTCTTACTCTGTAGGATTTTTGTCCTTGCCTCCATCTGTAATCAGTTATAATCGTCTATATTATGAGTTACCATCTCCATCTAAAATCGGTTATGGGAGTGGCTCATAACAGGTCTTCTGCAGGACTGATGAGTTCCAGGGAAGTCAACTTTCACTTGTTCCATCAGTTTGCTGCTAGCACAGTGCAAGGTCTTTCACTGAACTACCAGTAGTCCCCAGAATTCAGTAGCTGTAACTGCCATCTTTGCATTGGGGGTGAGAACATAATTTCCCTTTCTCTGAGCTCCCCAACCCTCCTGTAATACTTCTCAGTTTAAAATCTAAAGTTAAAGCCCCAATCTCTTGCAGATAATGTGTGCTCTTAAAGCGGCTTATTATATTCTTTGTGCCCCCCCCCCATTGCATTTGCTCTCATACTCCAATCAGATTTGGCAGTTGCCTTTAGGACCATGTTTAGTTCTTTTTGATGTTGCTGTAACTTTTTCTAAGACCTCAAGACCTCTTCCAACCTCACCTCAATTCTTCCAGTGCTGATCTTGAACAGGCCTCCCTTGGCCTTCAACACTTAGGGGCAAAGATGATGTTAACCAACTCCTAAGTAGTTCCAGGTCATTCTGCAGTGCAGAAATAGTGAACTACCCCAGTCCCTCTGAGGCTCTCCCAGCCCAGCATGAGGCTCGCCTGGCTGCATTAGCTTCTGCTTTTACATAGACCAGAAGTTCAAGGGTGTGGATGAAAAAATATAGCCACACCTTGAATCGTACCTGGGATGTAGTTGGTGCCTGCATAGCAGCATGCTGGGCCTGCCTGGCTCCAGGATTGTGGCTGACTGGCAGCAGTTAAGTGGGCCAGATATGTTTACAGTTTGCCAAGCCCTAGCCTAGCTCTTGGGAAAATGATAGTGAAGCTCATTGTTACTATTTAAAGATCTCCTCTGCCTGTTGCTACTTCTGCTTAGTTGGGAACAAGTAATTTGTTATGTATGCTTTGTGGTATTGTGTGTTGTGCTTAGAGAAAGAGTGATAAAAACGCTCTGCACCCCCACCCTGGCCCGTCATGTAGCGTCTGTCCTTGTGGCTTCTCCCACCCCCAGCCCTGTCCAAGTCCCTGGCATATGCATGCTGAGACAGCGCTGCCAGCCTCTGCTTTCATCTGGTATGGGGAAGGGGGGAGGGCAAACTGCTCTGGTTATCTCCACTGCCATTTCCATGTGCCTGCCACTCACTCCCTAACTTCAGCCTGGCCCTGCCCCCACTTCTGATGGAGGAGCTGGAGTCCAGGCAAGTAGGCTGGAGAGTGAGTGGGACAATGGTCTACAGCGGTCGGGTGGGTTGAGGGTTGAGTGTCAGAGTTTGGGGAAGTGGTACAGAGCTGGAGGAATAGTCAGTACTCAAGGTGCCATAGGTCTGGAGAGGAGACGTTTCACAGTTGCCTTTTCAGAAAGTACTGTGGTCAGTTTTGGGGGAAATGTTCAATTCTCTGAAAGAAAAGTATGCCAAAGATAAATACCCATGATTTGTGCATGTTGAGGGTGGGGGCAAGGTGGTACCTTCGACTCCTGTCCTAGTTGAGAAACGGAGCCCCAACCAAGGGTGAAGCTAACACTACCTCATTTTAACACTCCAAGTCTGTACAAACTTGGTCTCTGAGTCTGGAGAACTCTAAGCTGTGCTGTCCCCACTTGGCCTGGTTTTAGTTCTGCAGCACTGAGGTCTGAGCCTCACGCCTGATGCCACTCCACGTGGCTGCAGAAGCTGGAGGCTCGTTAGTGCCGGTGTGGGCAGGGACAGTGGTGCATTGTTTCTGTGCCCATGGAGCGTAACAACATCTGAAATGATACAGCTCTGTACTCGCAGAGGTAAAACTGTGATGTAATCTGGGACAAGAGGCACTTGCCCTCTGGGGTATTTGCTCATGGCCCTTAATGTCAATAGGTTTTACCAGGAGCATAGGATTTAAGTGTAGTCTCTCAGGTGTTGATGGCACTCTACCTTTGGAACTTGGATACCTGCCAAAGAAGCTTCCAATACTCCTCCAACTTGTGCAGGAAGGAACATCTTTTTTTTTTTTTTTTTGGTTCTCTTTCCTAATTCTCAGATGTCACCATAGGATCTGAGGACTTTTTTAAGTGGCCCCCAGTGTTTACAACTGACTGTCTAAAGACCATCTCAGGCCCTAGCTGGCCCTCTCCATTGACAGATGTGGCAGCTGAGGCCCGGGGAAAAGAAACTGCTTGTAGTTGGTTGTCTCAGGAGTAAGTAAAGACTCCAGCACCCCAGCTGCTAGTTCCATGCTTGCTTCCTAATGGTCTATTCTATTGGGGATGCTAGTAACTGAGGGTGTAGCAGGTGTGTAGGAAGCCCATATCAGATGCTAATTAGTGATGTGCAGAACTCTGTTCTCTCTGTTTATCCACTGAAAAGCCATGCTCCGTATTTCTGTCTTAGATTTCTATTTGATTCCAAAGTAAGTAGAAAATGAAAGCTCTATTGAGTGATTAGACAGATGGTAGAGTCCTATAACTGATAACTCTTATTTCATGTAAGTAACAGTAACTGGCAAGTAGAGTTTTGAGCTTGCCTGTCCTATGGAGTTACAGGAGGGGGCTTCCTACAGTCATTTCCCTGTTTCTTAGATTCAGCAGGATTTAGGGGACCCCTGGGTGAAATTTCTCCATGCCTCTGTTTCCAAGGAAGCTACAGGTTTCCTAGCTAGCCTATATCAGAACCCCAGGCTACGTACAGTGTTACTGACACTTCTTTTCTTGGTCTCGTCTCTCTTTGGATCCCTCCCAGGAATATGAAACAGCAAAGGAGGCCGACATCCTGCTCAAAACAAGAGTTCTGTCCTTAGCAGGCCTTTATGGAGGCCAGATTTTCTTCAGATTCATTAGGCATCATCTCCCTGGGGAAGGATGAGCCCAACCTTGAGGACCCACTAATGGGAAGGGGTGGCAAATTTCATTCATGCTCTTGCTCAGTTCAAAGCTGAGCCAACTGCAAGGCCAGGCCTTAAGAACTGGGCAGAGAAGGAAGCATCCACTGTACCAGAGTACACTCTCCTTGGTACTGTGTCCCAGGAAGGCAGATGCAGAGGCTTGTAAGTACTTTGGTCAGCCTCAGCAAAATGTGAATTTGTAGAGAATACTGCCTTTCAGTAGTGGAGAGCATTTTCCCGAAAAAGAGCCAGTGGAGGCTTTCTCTCTTCCAGCTCTCTCCGACCCACATCCCACCCTCCCTGGTGCTTTGTCAACACCATGGTTTGAGGTCAAGAAACCCATGTTCCCTATAGGCTGACTTGGTTCGAGGTGACAAAATTTATCCATGCCCTTTCTCAAGAGCCTCTAAATCCTCCTGATTCACTTCTTAGTACAAGAACCATGCATGTGTGAATACTGACCTCCTGACTATTTTCTTGAAACTAGAGTCCTGGATATAATTGCCCCATCTCCTTCTACTGGTTTCACCTCCATTCAAGGGTTATGCACCAGGAATGGGCGTGTAAACACTGCTAGCATAGAACCTATTGAGTGTGCCATGGCTGACCCCTGTACCGCAGGAAGGCTGAGAATGATGAGTGCTCACTGTGAGCACTAACGTCAGCTTTATATGGTTGTCAGAAGAGCACTATGTTAGTCATTCAACAAACATTTAACCCCTTCCAAAGAGGAATCAGGGATTCTATGGGTATTCATTGAGAATAAGAAGAGAATAGAAAGACAGAGAAGCTGGTACCCAGATATGAGAAGCCAAGCTTTATTGACAACCAGCTCACTAACAGCAATGTAATTCTACTTCCTGTGTCTTATTGCAGGAAAAGTAGAAGGAAATATTATGGGCTGGGGAGAGGGCATGTGGGGATGGTCTAGTCAATATATTATTAGCTTTTGCATTTTATTTTTTAATTGATTTTGAGACAGGGTCTTGCTAGGTAGCTCTGACTGGCTTGGAAGTTGCTATTAGATTAGACCGGCCTCAAAACTCTCCTGCTTCTGTTTCCCAAGTATTAAGATTATAACATGTACCCCACCATACCTGGTTACTTTTGTTTTTTTAAAGATACATGTAAAGCTGGATATGATGCCACATGTCTGCAATCCTAGCACCAGGGAGGCAGAAACAAGACAGTGACTGCAAGTTCAAGGCCATCCTGGTCAATATAGCTAGTTCCAAGCCAACTAGGGCTATACATGAAGGCCTTGTCTCAAAACAAACACATTGCAGTTTGAAAAGTGTGCTATGTTAGGCCTAAATAAGTCATTTTCTTTTTTAAATTAAGACAATTTTTTCATTCATTTTACACACTAATCAAAGATCCCCCTCTTCCCTCCTCCCACCCCTTAGCCTCCCCCTAGTCCAGTCCCTATCCCCCCCCACACACAAGAAGACAAGGCCTGCAATGGGGAGAAACATCCAGTAGAGGCAAGTCCAAGCCCTTCCACCTACTTCAAGGCTGCACAAGGTATCCCATCACGGGTAGTGGGCTCCAAAAAGCCCCCTTATGCACCAGGGATGGATCCTGATTCTACCGCCAGGGGGCCCACCAAGCAAATCAAGCTATCAATTGCCATGGAGAGGGCCTAGTCCAGTCCCATGCAGGCTCCACAGCCATTGGTCCAAGTTTCATGAGTTGTCAATAGTTGAAAAAGGAGAGTAAATAAGTTCTTAGAATAGGAATGGAGGGCAGTTTATCAATATGGACATCGCAGGAAGTGAGAATGTCTTTTTGCGCTTGACATGGAGTCCAGAATGGTGCCTGAGTGGCACATGATGGCCCTTAAAGCATAGAGAGAGGTCCATCGGGCAGGTGACGTGTCTTTTCTCGGCTACTTTTCCAAAATGACAATTCTAGGTGTCCAATTTTCCATGCAGGGTTTCTTCATCTCAAATTGAATGTGGAGAGGGGCATCTCTGGTCCTGGCCATCCCTTGGCAGCTGTCATTTGTAGTAACATCCCTCTCTTTTTCTTTGCCCCTCCTCCTCTCTGTCTCCCTGCCTCCTCCTCTCTGCAGGTTCACTTGCTGAAGGATCAGTTGGCTGCTGAGGCTGCGGCAAGGCTGGAGGCCCAGGCTCGAGTGCACCAGCTCCTGCTGCAGAACAAGGACATGCTCCAGCACATCTCTCTGCTGGTCAAGCAAGTGCAGGAGCTGGAGCTGAAGCTGTCAGGACAGAACGCCAGTAAGCCGAGGTCCCATCCAGCCTTTGTCCTCATAGGCAGGCTGCGTGAAAGAAGTTATTTCCATGAACCCAGGGATGCTTTGCTCAGAGCCTTGATGGTGCCCTTCTCTTTCAACAGAACACAGGCATCATTGTTATTGTCTGTACATCTCATACATTGTAGAATTACAGGGCCAGTGTATATCGTGGCTACCTTCTATCCGCTACCCAGACCTGACCTTGAAAGTCCCTAGGAGACACCGATACGTATTTGTCCACTCTCTCCTTATAGTGAGCTCCGTCACTTTATATTCCAAGAAAGCCCATTTCTTCCTCAGAGGGATTTCCCAATGAAAACATACTGAGCCCATATGGGGTATCATGTTGTGAACTCTGGGGGACCCACAAACTCTTTAGTAGTTGATTCTCTGCACTACATAATTCATTACTCTGTTGCACAGAGAAATGCTGAGTAACTGTGGCCGTAGGCTATATGGCCCCTGGCCTGAGATGCTTTGCTACCTGTATACCAGACACCTCCAAGCTGACCCAGGAAGGAATAGGCAGTCTAGTTCTAGGCCTTCATCATTAAGTTTGCCGACGGGTGGGTTCTGGCATGCATGAAGTCTGTGTTGACTGTATGCTAAATACCTGCCGATCAGCTGTTATGCAAATGGTTGTGATAGACTTTTTGAATGTGTAAGCCCATTCTCTGTAGCAGTAGACACTGTCGTGACTGTTGCACAACTGAGGAAACACAGTTCTGAGAGGTTCAGTAAGTAGCTCAGACTCACACAATTACAGTGAGTGAAGCCTCGACTCACACTTAGACTCCCCTGCAAATCGAATGTTTTTCTGACTATACCATTAGTTCCCTAAAGCTACCCCTCGTAGCTGTGACACAGTCCAGCCCATGAGATTTCTCAGCAGTAGTCAGAGTCAGGGCTGAATGTCTAAAAAGTGTAGCTGTGAGCCACCGTGTATAAATCACTCTGCTTGTCCCGGTTCCTCTTACAAGGTTCCACTGTTACCCCGTACTTGGAATGTGGATGGGTTGGTACCTTTCCCCCATCACAAATCCACTACAGGGCATTCAGTAGCCTTCTCAAGTCTCTGAGAGCTGTTCCTGGCAGCCATGTGCATCTCATGCTACAAGAGTGGAAGGGAGGGGAATGCTGGGTTAAGCTGTAAAACTCCTCAAGGGATGCTACAGAATGTCAGTCAAGGTTGTCAGTCAAGAAAGGCCCCTGGAGTTGTCAGAACCAGGCCTTGCCAAGCTACACGGGTTAATAAATGAGCTCACATTTGAAGCCTTGCCTAACACTGCCTCTCCTTGCCCCTTGTCACCCTGCAGTGGGCTCCCAGGACAGCTTGTTGGAGATCACCTTCCGCTCAGGTGCCCTGCCTGTGCTCTGTGAACCCACCACCCCTAAGCCGGAGGACCTACACTCACCGCTGCTGGGCGCCGGCTTGGCAGACTTCGCCCACCCAGCGGGCAGCCCCTTAGGTAGGCGTGACTGCTTGGTGAAGCTGGAGTGCTTTCGTTTCCTCCCACCTGAGGATACCCGGCCCATGGTGCAGGGTGAGCCGCTCCTGGGTGGCCTGGAGCTCATCAAGTTCCGAGAGTCAGGCATCGCCTCAGAGTATGAGTCCAACACGGACGACAGTGAAGAGCGTGACTCATGGTCCCAGGAGGAGCTGCCACGCCTGCTCAATGTGCTACAGCGGCAAGAGTTGGGGGATAGTTTGGATGATGAGATCGCCGTGTAGGTGTAGGGCAAGGAGTTGGTGGAGATGGTAGCAATGATGCCAATGTTCCCTGGCAGGGGATGCCCAGGGAAGGCATAACACCCAGGGTGGAGAGTGTAGGGCTTCAGAGGAGGGTCAGGATTTTGCTTTAGAAGGTAAATGGGGGCAGAAATTGGATTCCCAGAGACAGGAATCAGCACTTGCGTTCTGCTAATGACTGAAGGGGGTGGAATCAGGGCTTTCCAGAGCCTAGGACCTTGGGACAGGGTCCGTCCACAGTTCTGGAAGGCTTGCTGCTCCCACTGTTATAGGCAGGTTCTAATCAACCTATCTGGTGATGCCTCAGTGACCCACACACTCTCCTGTCTTTGTGGTGCAGACCATAAAGGGAAGCCATTGGTACCTCCTTAGGTACTTTGTTTTTTTGGATATCAGGATGCTACAAGTTGCCTAACCCTCCCTTGAGCTATAGAAGAATTCCTTCCCCAGGCCCTGGCTGAGACTGTAGAGGCTGGATGCCCTGGGCTGCTGGGAAAGTGAGGCTATACCTGAGTACAGAGTTGAGAGGAGTCACAAGACACAGTGAATAAACTAGGAATTTTCTCTAGCTGGGTGTTGGATGTTGCTTCTGAGGAAGCCAGGAGTGTTACGACAGACCGTTCAGGACCTTGCTTTTGAGAGGCCAGGGGGAGGATAGCTCATTGCTGCTACAGCTCACTTAGGTCTGATTCTTCAGTTTGGAAATTCTGCCCCAACCCATTTCCTGCCTGCAGCCCAGCTCATATAAATGAGGCTAATACATTCATATAATGCCCTAATGCCCCTTTTTGATAGTACCATGCCTCTGCGTCAGTCTCAGAAACCCAGATCCCCCTTGCCTTACCTCTGTACCTATTCCCTCCACTGGGCTGTAGTGGTCAATATTTACTGAAAAAGGAAAGAAAGGAAAGAAAGGAAAGGAAGGAAGGAAGGAAGGAAGGAAGGAAGGAAGGAAGGAAGGAATGGAAATGGATGCAAGCTGATGGCTGAGATTGTCTACCCTTCATAATCACTGCCACTTAGATCAGGGACCACAGCTATGCCACCCAAGCCCATCTCTCTGAAGGTGCGTGCCTTGAGCACAGGTATTAAAAGTGCAACTTTAATCTCTTACCATCCAGGCCTTGCCTAGGGATCTCCACTCAGTAATAGGCTCATGAGAAAAGCTCCCCCTCCACCCTGTAAGACCTTAACTGATTAATAGATTTTCTGACTCCTGAAGAGATAGCTGAGACATGTTCAAAGTCATATGATTGGTGGGGGTTGGGGGGTGTTCATTGTCATCCTATAGGCCAAGCTGTAGGCCAAATTGCAGTATTATCAGAGGGTCAGTTAATAAGGATGGAGCTGCCCAAATGGAGATCTTCAGCCCCAGCTTTGCTTTGAAATGTATCTGAATGCAAGCATGGTACTTATTTATAGTCACAGTGGCGTTTCTTTTAACTCAACAGTCAAGTTAAAGGAAATTAACATAGCTTTACATTATTACCCATGAGTGCATCAGGGAGTTGATGGTAATAGGATAGGATGGGATGGGGTGGTGTGTGTGCGTGTGTGTGTGTGTGTGTGTGTGTGTGTGTGTGTGTGTAGCAGGGATATGCTTCTGGACTTGTGAGAGGTGACTAGAAAGATCTCCAGGGTGTTCGGATAAACAATATGGTTGTATCCTTTTCTGACTCTGCATTTAGTGGAAGAGGTAGGATTCTGTTGGTTAATTTTCTAATTAACCGCTGGAAGGAGGTCCAGACACACAAGGAAGGAAGAATTTGAGATGTGAGGTCCACAAAACTGAAGAAGCAGCTGGCAGGAATCAAGTCTGGATGAGCCTAACTGACTCAATCCCAACCCAGGGTTCCTTGAACCTAGGACCTTTGGATCGAAACTTTTATGTATCCGAGAGGTGGTCTGTTTCCTCAAGGCCTACTTCCTGTGAACAGGGAGGGGCTGAGGCTAAAATCAGAGACAAATGGGTGTGGGTGGAAAGAGCTCTAGGGTAGTAAAGAAGTGTGTGGGAAAGAGGATGATTTTTTAAAGTCTATGAAGGGGAAGAAATGGAAGTGAGATGGAAGAATGGAGAGACTGGTTAATGGATGGCTGCTGACTTGAGACTCGTGTAAGACTTTTGCCCTTCATTTCTGCCTTCCTTGACCCTCTCCTTTCCCTGATTAAGGCCCTCTCTAGGGAATTCCTTCATGTGCCAGTATCCTCTCTAGTAAGACCCAAATCCGTACACACTTGGTATGTGGAGATGGGACACAAAGAATGGATCTAAGGGTCTTGAGGGGTCAGCAGCCACCAACCCTCTCTTTAGGCCGATGGACAGGGCAGGGAATATTGCGGACCTGACTTCCCAGCAACATCCTCCACCTTCCTTGCTTCTCGCTCTGCTAACTCAACTCCGCCTTTCTCCTTCCTTCTACTCTGCCCTATATGGAGGACACATGGACACCAGGGGCTCCTTATTGAAGCCTGCCCCAGGTGCCAGAAAGCTCTTGGGCATCCAAGGCTTCGCAGTTGCAGAGGCAGGACAGAATTTCTCTGCACAGGATGGACTGCATATGGGAACTGAAAACCATAGTCCTTGGATTCCTGCTTCTATTGATGCTGTCTGTAAAAACCTGTCTGCGCCTCGCTCCTCTCAGCTGACCTTGTTTAAATGAGTTGTATTCCTTTATTTATTCTCTTTGCTTGACTGCTTTCCCCTCCCCTCCCTCTGCTTCCTAAAACCATTGCGTCATTAGCTGTTGGATCAACTCTCTGGGAAACGATTCTGTTAATGTAAGTGCACTTACTCCCTGGATGTCGTCACTAGTTAGTGGCTTTTGCTAAATAAACCTTTCTTATTTCTAAATGCTTTCCTATTGTCTCTACTTGCTTCTTCTGTTTAACCTGCTTCTTCTGTCCCCTCCCCTTGCACCCACTTCCTAAGCCAGGTAGCATCAGCTCTGGGACATGGTAGAGAAAGAATTCACATCTCCTGGAGGAGAGGAGCAAACCTTCCTGTCCCTAGGGAGAAGATACTGCACACCTGAGGATAGTAATGAGCACATGCTGTGGTCCCTTCTCTAGCCCCTATGGATGCTTCTCCTCTTGGCTGTTTGGGGCATGTGATGCAGGGGTCCTGGAGCAGGGAGCATGGGGTTGGCAGAAGATGAGGAGCCAGCTGGTTTCCCAGGCACTGGTGAAGCCAAGAGGAGCCTCTCCTGTGCATGCTTCTCACTGTATTGCTGAGGAGCCCTATTGAAGGGAAATGATACCCTTCACAACCACACATGTTAAAAAAACATTGCAGAGCTCAGGGACTTTTCCAGGTAAGAAACACCGAGTGGGTGCTAGAAAGGCTCACCAGTCACAAGTCTCCTTTGGGGGGTGGTATCTAGGGAGTGATGTCCAGATTGCCTAGAGACCACCTAGCATCTGAGTGGCCAGGTTGTAACCTGCACATCCCAGTTCTTGAGCCTGACATAGACTCTTGCTAAGGTGGGGGGCGGGCAGGTTGCACAGAAAAAAACAGTGATAAACAGGACCTGATGAAGGGTCAGGGTTCTTCTCATGCTATGTTAAATGATAGGGATTTGAGCACAGCATTGCTCATGCTGGGGAAACATAAGACTCGTGCATCATATTTTGACAACACAATGATAAACAGAAGCAGCTCTGCTAAACCATCAAGTCAGGCTCCAGGAAGGGTATCATGGGAAAATCAAGGGAGGAAGCTACACACACTGACCCACTCTTGGGGGGTGGGGAAGACTACATGACAGTTGATACCCAGTCCCCAAAAGGAAATGCCCAGTCATCCTTCTGCTTCAGATTGGCAGAGAAGGTTGCCCTGAAATGGAGTCAGGATCAGGACTGTCCACCTGGTACATTCTGTGGGGACATAATGTAGTGTTATCACATGATTAACCATCTATTTTGACATGATTCAAAACAGCCATGGGTTAATATGGCTGGGTTAATATATCCCCTGGGTTAAGCATAATTCTGTCTGCTTCAGCAAGACGTACCCACTCTGAGGCGTAGTCACGGTACATGTGGCGGAGATGGCCCACCCTCCTTGTCTCTTTCCTGGCTTATGCTCAGAGTCATGTTGTCCTCTCCAGAGGTATAATTCCCTTAAAAGGTTAGTATCTAAGATGTCTTTCAAACTACAGGAATTCTTTCTCTGCCCTTTATCCTCAATGTGGGCAAGGACTGATCCTGTAGACCAGCACCCTGGAGCAGTGGATTTTTTTTTTTTTTTTTTTTTTTTAATATCTGAATTGCTTCAGAGTCACCATGGAGGCTGAGTATGGCACAGTTGACCAGGCTCTTACCTCAGAGTTTCTGACTGAGTAGGTTCAAGTGTGTTCTAAGAATTGTGTCTTTCATTGATTCCCAGAGGAGGCCACCACTGCTAGTCTGGGCACCTTCCTTTAATGGCCACTCAGAGGATATTCTCAAACTTCAAGTACGGTGTTGCCCTTGAGAGAGAGGGCGAGGAGGACAAAGAGGTGGGCCTGGTGTTGCTAGGCAATCGCTAATTGAAGGTGATGAAGACTCGCTGGGTACCAGGAAAAGCAGCTGATGGAGAGTGACCAGACTTGACAGAAGAATACTATGACTAACTTCAATTTATTGTTACCTCTCCAGAGGCATAAGTCGGCCTCATCCCTATTTACCTGAGGTGTCAGCAGACTACTTGAAGGCCTAGCAGCTGACCAAGGAGAGCCTCTCTCCTGGCCGGGCCTTCTGCTCCTTGCCCCAGAGAGTTTTGAGCTTGCGGTAGTATACCTTGCAGCTGAAACCCTCCTTGAAGCCTCCCTTGATGTGGCTCTTGAGGGAGTGCAGAGTCGGGTACATGCGGCAGCAGGCCGCACACTTGTAGCCATTCTGTTGGGCTGGGTGCCACTTGGAAGCCATTAGGATGTCCTGGGATGTAATAGACTCCAAACCATGCTTGGATTTCTTGTTGGCCTCCCTGGGGTACGTGTTCTCTTGGGAGGAGGAAGACGAGCAGACACTCTCAGCCACATCCTCAATAAGGCACTTGTCGCCTCTGCCCTCTTCCCGGTCCACCTCTGGGAACCCATAAGCCTCCAAGTGGCTCTCTTTGTCTGTGCATACGAAGTAGCTGTAAGGGGAAAACCAGGGCCGGTAGATGGTGCAGTTTCGCCTCAGCTGCTCCCCATTCTGGGTGTTCCCCAAGTCTGCAAAGGAAAGGGCAGGGTCAGTGAAGTGGCTGGAGGCAGTCAGGAGAAGCAGGCAGTCAGCCACGACCTCAGGAGACCCGTGTTCCACCTCGGTGGTGGCCGAGAGACCACAGATGATGAGGGGATGGGAAGAACAGCCCAAGACATCCACTCCTGCTGCGTTCTTTTCCTGATGATGAAAACGGCCATTGGGTATCTGGGCAGAAGACAGAACCTGCCCTGTGTAAAGAAAACCTGACTTCTGACTCCTCTAAGGATAGCCAAGGACAGGTAGACATCTGACAACCTATGATCTTTCTGCCACCAATGGCTTGACAACTTTTCCAGCCTCAGCACCCATTCTAATCACCCCATAAGTCTACTCGGACAGAAACTGGCCCTCCACATGAGTTTGGCAGACAGGACTAAAAGACAAGAAGCCTTTGTGGGCCTGTGGGCCTCTACTACAGGAGGCATGGGTGAGAAGGCAGCATGTGGAGAGTGGACTTGCAGACACCCTTCCCTTTAGGGGTACAGTCCCTGTCCCCTTTTAGCATCTCTCATATCCCTGCCCAGAGTAGGAGAAGGCCTCCCCTGGTGAGGGCACTTGGCTCTGCACCCCATGCTGGAGAGTATTGCTTTGGGTACTGGGGTGGCAGGTCGTGAGCTGGGCTGGAAGCCTCAGTGGGTACTTCTGTCTTTACAATGTCTGGGTTATAGAAACAGTGGTGAGCTGAGCAAAATTGGGAGTCCTCTTTTGGGGACCTTCCAAGACATACTTTAGAGGCTTACCTTCTGTGTGTTTAGGGATCTCAAAACTAATGCAAAACAGTCATCTCTGGAGTCAAACAAGCAGGCCTGTTCTAGGTGGTATCCCAGGGAGTCATAGATGGGGCAGTTTCCTCAAACCTAAAAAAAGTCCTCTGGGAACCAGGTTATAAGATTTGGCCAGGCTGGGGACATGATATAGTAGTAAAGGTCATGTCTAGCACAATGAAAGCCTTGGTTTCCAACCTTATTATGAAGACTTGTCCCAGATGACACTTTTTTTTCCCCTGGCCTACCCCTCACCTGATGCTCCTGCTTATCATGTGTAACTTCCTTTTCATGGGATTCTGGGACACAGGTTCCAAGATGGAAGCTCTGGTCACAGCTTACATAGGCAAGTTGCATGATCCCTTTGAGAAGGAGAAGTAAGCCACCTTCTCCAATTGAAACACCTCATTCCTTCAGTCAGAGGGGGTATGTGGGCCTTTGCTGCATGTTGTATGCTGAAGTAGCTACTAAATCTCACATGACAAGTTCACTTAAGAAAAGGTTACAGAAAGGTTATGGCCGTCTAGGGTTGGGGGTTAGCGCATTGGGAGAACACTTGCCAAGCATGCATGAGGCTATGGCTTTGATCTCCACCAAGTGGGTCTGGGAGAAAATGGATCTGCCTTGAACTCCATGGCAAGAGCTAAGCTTTGAGGAGGTAAATTTTAAAATGTTCTCTGTAGAGGCAAATGGATGTTTAAGAGAACTTACACAGTAGTACAGCTCAATTCCAGTGTGCATGGGAATCCCTAGAGGCTCTTGTTCTGAATCACTGGTATGGAGGCCTGAGAAGCTGCCTTTCTCAGGTGACGGTCACACAGAAGAGCTAGGGTCACACTTCAGTTGACAAGTCTTCACAGGTCTACCTTTGTTCTGCCTGTGCTCATCAGTTGGCCTACTACCTGCCACTAACTAATGTTGTTTTCCTCCAGTTTAAGACCAAGTTAATGCAAGAGCCTGCTCTCTGTGTAGACAGATCACCACCTTGAGATTTCATAGAAGCTAGCTCTAGAGGAAAGAAATGTGGCAACAAATGCTTCTGCCATTTGTCCCTTGCCAGATTTAGTCAGCAAAATTTACTAGGAATGCAATCTTTTGAAAACTTATGTTATCCCGCTATATATGGTTTTCTCAAGCAATCATGATCCTATAGTGTGATCTGACAAGATCATGTTTTCCAAACAAAACTCAAATAAGTTTAATGAACAGAATTCCCCACCTTTGTAGTCCTGGTGACTTCAGCATTTACCTGGCAAGCTGGTGGCAAGTGAGGACATAATGTCAGGAAAAGCACTCAGTGCAGAGGAAGAGATTCGAGGTCTAGAGACGCTGAGAAGTGAGAAGTTCTCCATGTTTTGACCACCACAAGCTATGGAGGCCACACACCTGCTCCGGGAGGCTGGCCAGATTGTCTGGACAATAAACATTCTGAGTGCAGCTGACATCACAAGGTCCCACAATTCCACTAGCCAGTGGGGTTACGAGTTTAAAAGATGGATGTAGTTTTCTTGTATGCAAGACGATTTCGCCTTTTAAAAACTTAACTACTTTTTCGTTTTCTTTTTCCTTAATTTAAATTTTTTGAATGGATATAACAACGGATTAGCTATCATTATAGAATTTTTTATCAAAGTATGTTTTAATAGATTATCCTCCCTTCTCCACCCCCCTCTAACCTCCCAAGCCCCACAACCTCTCCCAGCACCTTTCTACATTGACGTACCTGTGCTCTTTGTCCTTTTCCACTATCCTTAGCATCTCATTTTTATTATTTATGGGTCTCTTTTTTTTAGTTTTCCTCTGGCTTTACCCACCTTTACACCCATCTATAGACATCACAAACTAGAATCTGCACCTAAAAAAAAAAAAAAGTCCAGTTCCCTTGTTTAACATTATAATTTCCACGGGTATTAGACTAATAAAACAGGGGAGCTGGAAGTAAACTGGCAAGGCTGTAGCCACCTAGGTTTCGACAAGTGAGTCAAAAGCAGACAGTGGGGAATACAAATAGTTCTAGCAACTGTGCACCCATCTGCGGAAGAATACAAGTAGACACATTGTCTTTCACCCCGTGCAAAGGTTTCTTCAGAGCAGGTCAGAGACAGACACAACCGGAAATGCTGGAATTGCTAGAGGAAACATAAATATACTTCAGGATTATAGCTATAGTCAAGAACTTTCCAAGCAGAGCTCCAGGCACTCAGGAAATGGCCCCAGGATGGAGCTGCATGAAATTATGGAGCCACTGCATAGCAAAAGAAGCTACCGATGGAGTGAACAGGTATCACACAGGACGGCAGGAAGTGTCTTCCACCTGCACTTCAGATGGGAGCTAATGGCGGGAGGGTTTTCTTTTTTGTCATTCCTCAGTGGCCCGTCTTGGCTGAGAATGGCCAGCCAGAGGAAGAATATCACAGAGTCATAACAGTGGTGTTTTTGTCCCCTTTTTTCTCTGCGAGTGTCAACTTTTATGTGTTCCCATGTCTGGGACCCTCCATCCTCTGGGAGTGACCGTCTTGCTTTTCTTCTTCCTATTTTCGTGGCCTCTACCACTGAATATGTATGTTGTTTTGTTTTACTGATCGTACTGTTTAGAGCATGCTTTTTGAGACATTTTTGAGAAACAAGTTCAATTTCTGAAATGTGCAAAACTTAAAATTAGTACAGAAACATCCACAGACTGTGTAGCTAGATTTTCCTGTTTTAACACTTCTATCCCATTGTGTTATCAGTTCCTCCACCTGACATAATTTGTGTGTACATATGTGTGTATGTATGCATGAATGTGTACGTATTTATATTTGTGTGTGTCTGTGTGTGTATGCGTGTGTGTGTGTGTGTGTGTGTGTGTGAGAGAGAGAGAGAGAGAGAGAGAGAGAGAGAGAGAGAGAGAGAGAGAATGGGGATGAAACACAAGGCATTATGCATGCTGGATAAGCACTCTACCACTGAGCAACATTCCCAGTTAATGTGTTTTGTTTGTTTACTTGTTTTCTGAACAATTTGGAGGTAAGTTACCCTAGATCCTTTTATACCTAAACACTTGAACATATATTTTGTAAGCTTAGGGATCAGCTATTGTTTCTAATTGTTGGTGCTCTTTTAGGCAAGTGGCTTCCTCCATCCTGCTTTGCTTATTAAGACAGTGTGCTGACGAGACTGTGGACTCTGGGGCCACTTTGTCTCTCTGCCGTCCTTTCCCATATAACCACCTGGCACCTTAGGAGGATGTGGAATAAGAATGAAAGGTGATTGTGATCCTTAGAAGAGGAGATGCAGGTGTCCCATTCTGGATCATCAAAGCCCATCAACTTAGACATATAGAAGTGCTTTGGATGTAAATGGTGATGTGTTTACCTTGGCTGCAAAAAACAGTCCCGTCCTCAACTCCCAACTCTGGCCATCTTGTAGAGCATATCTGAGCATTTATTCCTAGCTACTTGAACATTTGAAGGAATAGGGGAACCTAACTTCCCTCCTGTTTCTCCCCATGGTTGGTTTAGACTGCTAGAATGTTTACAGTGTAAATTAACATTAATGTTTTGGTGGCATAAGGTTGTTGGCCATTTCCCTTGGGTCACCATGGTGTAAAGCAAAGCTCGTGGGTCTGGGAGTCAGGCTGCATGATTTTGAATATCCTTGTCCATCAGCTGCCTGTGTGGTGGGCAGCCTCTGCCACTTGGATTTAGTACTGTTCCTTGAGACTGAGTTAGAGTGTATGAATAAATGTCTTCCTGGCTGCAATGTAGCAGTTTACATGTGAAAGGAGCAAAGATGTGAGCTATATGCACAGGGTCCACCAGGCTTAGAAGTGTTTTAGTTACTCGCTAGGTAGATAGAATTCTTGTAAAGGGGGCCCAAAATGTCTGGAGGGAAATTGGGAAGGCTGGCTTTTGGTTGTTTTAAAAACACAACCCTGTTTTGATTTAGCTATCACAGAGTTTGTGGGAACTTGGTCTTTGCACAGTTTGCTAAAAAGGTTTATGGCACAGCCTTTTTCGTGGGTTGTTGGCAATGGCTCAAACAGGAGATACCTCTCTCATGGTGGTTGGTCACTACTTAAATGTGTCTTTCTCTCATTTGTTCCCCACCTGCCTTTCGAGCCCTTTTCTCGGACAGGTAAGAGCCCCTCTTCCTTGTGGATGGTGTATTTTTCCCAAATGTCCCCCTCTGCTTGAGTATGTGCATGTTATGGGGTGCTACTGGGAGGGCTTCCTGGCTGGGGTCCAGTCATCTTTCTCACTGTCATCATTGTTCTCTCAGTCACCAAGACTAGTCCCGGGCTGAAGGGACGGAGTGTAAGAGGCTCATTAGCAGGAAAAGGACTACACTGTGAGGCCAACTTTATGGAGAAGACAATGTTTCCTAGCCTGAGCTCACAAGCCTTCTGCCACAGAGAGGGCTTGAGTGCTTTCTGAGACTAGAGTCACAAGTCTGGAGACAGCTTGAGTGACTTCCTTATACTTTCAGCCCATAGTTGAGCTGTTTTTGTTTTTGTTTTTGTTTTTTTTAAGAATTCACATAAAAGTCAAATTCAGTTAAACTGATTTATTAAATGCTTATTGTTATGCAAGGCCTTGTGGATAATAAAGGCACTCTAAGATTCGATAGCCCCTTCGAAGGGTCTTCTCCTTCTGTTATATAGACCAGGTGTAGTTCCTAGGAAAACTGAGGTAATGAAAAAGAAAGCATAGAACAGACTTTAAATTGCTGAGGAATTCAGCATCTTTCACAGACTATATTATAGAAAGTAGAGAAGTACAGAAAATCCAAATGAGGCATCATCTAGTTGTTTGTTAAAGGTGTGCTTTGGAAGTAAGAGGCGCTCATGATTTATGAATCACACTGATGGGTAGTTTTAGTGTTTCCGCCTTTTAAACTGAGTGGACTTGCTCTGACATTATAAAAACCACCAGAGAATTATGAGATCCAGGAAACAGTGGAGAACTTGGTGCTCCTAACACACACCTATAGAGCATTGCATATAATTCCTTTCTGTTCTGTGCTCCTTCTGGATGGAAGGGGGAGGGGAATAGTGAAATTAATTTCCAAATAACCTCAGCTAGCTTGCAGAGTGCCTAAGTAAATAAAATGAAAGGATTTGAGTCACAATGGGCAAGTTATTCCAAAGTGGATGACATGGCAATACAAACTCTTAAGAGAATGGTCAGGAGCAGCTGTGAGGTAGGCTGAGGGCTCTGCCAGTGTGATAGGTGCACATCTGGAGTCCAAGCTGCTCAGGACTTGTCACAAATTCCCTGGCATGCCCATCCCACCACACAGCAACTCCACCCCAGGAGACCTAAGGAGCTGCCAGCCCATATTCCATGAGAAAATGTGCCCATGGGTCAAGATACTCAGAGGTGAAGACTATGGAAGTCATCCATGGGTAAGAGTTCTGCTCTTCTTCCCATGGCTTTCTCTCTTCCACCCAAGGACCCTTCCAATACAAGTTATCTAGCTGATTGATTCAATTGGGATTTCTCAACTCAAATCACAGAAAGCGAAGCATTCCCCCTGGCCTGGAACTTAGCAATGCAGGACAAATGAGAAGAACATGAAGACTTATCCTCAGGCAATCATAGGAAAGGTTTACTGAGATAGACCCTTAGCAGACGTATTGACAATGGGAGCCCGGGGACCACATGCAACCTCTCTTCATCCAGATAGACAACAAAGAGAACAATGGCCATAGACAACTAAGGCTATTTTGATGACCTAGATGAATTTTTAGAGAGAATGTGGATGCCCAGATGTCAGTGTGTCCTAGTCAGGGTTACCATTGCTGTGATGAAACACCATGTCCAAAAGCAAATTGGGGAGGAAGGAGTTTATTTAGCTTATGCTTTCACCTCCATAGACCATCACTGAACGAAGTCAGAACAGGAACTCAAACAGGACAGGAAATTGGAGGTAGGAGCTGATACACAGGCCATGGAGGGGTGCTGCTTACTGGATTGCTCTCTGTGGCTTGCTTGGCCTGTTTTCGCATAGAACCCAGGACTACCAGCTCAGGGATGGCACCACCCACAATGGGCTGGGCCCTCCTCCACCAGTCACTAATTAAGAAAATGCTCTATAGGCTTGCTTATGCCATGATCTTATGGAGGCATTTTCTTAATTGAATCTACCTCCTCTCTGATGACTCTAGCAGTGTCAAGTCAACATAAAATTATACAGCACCCCGTATATGAGCAGCATAGAGCCTGGAGCTCCAGCCATTTCAACAACAGACTTCATGGCTACTGTCTTATCCTTCCTAATTCTCCACCAGCAAAGTGAGTTTGGGCAGTTCATCTGAGATGCTCATTGAGTACCTGCTGTGTACCAGGCCCAAGATACAAATTGGTGTTGAAGCTACAAATACAAAGATACATGGAGTGTGCCCTCAGCCTTGGGAATATTTACCATCCAGTAAGCCAACCCTCAAACTAACTGTTCAAGCCATACAGAGGTCCCAAGAGGACCCTCTTCCTTAGCCACTCCATGACCCAAGTAGAGGAAAGAGCCTAAGACTCTGGGTTAGAAGGCCTGAGTTCTGATTCTAGCCAACCCACAGCTAGTGTCCTGATGCCAGGCCTGCAGTTACTACTCTGAGCCTCTCCCTAGTCTAATGAGCTCCTTTAATAGGTTCTCATGGGGACACGTGGGCAGGGGTTTGTCAGGACAGTTGTACTTCTCTGGAAGCAGGGCCCTGTCCATGTGGCACACACTGGGTCTGATTGACTCTCTGGCCGCTGTGTCCACAAACTTACGTACTCTCTCAAGTTCCACTCCAGAAGACCTTAGGAGCTGCTGGCTCATACCCCATGGGGAGAATGTGCCACACATGTGGCTTTCAGTAGGGAGCTTCCGACACAGATCCCTGTCTGCCCTTCCTGCAGCAGGTCCTGTTCCCAGTGCCTGAGTCAGAGAGTGCAGTGTGAACTTGTCACATTTCATTGTTTCCTCCTCATTTTGTCTCTGCTTCAAAGGGCCTGGTGACCTTAAGGCCAACGAGGTCAAGCCACGAGTCAAGGAGGCTGGTTTAAAGGAATACGCCTGACTTTTTACAACTGGAGTCAGTCACTGATTAACCAGGGTGGGGGAACAACTGGAATATTTGGTCTCATGTCCTATCCCCAAAAACTACCCTGGGAAAGTTTTAAAGCATCTTTACTAGAAGCTTCCAAAGCTTTGTGAGATGATGAGTGTGCTATAAAAGAAGGGAAGCTGAGTGACATAGTCCAGGGTCCTGCTCCCCTCCACTTACATGTCTTCTCTCTTCTTTGTTCATAGTTGACCACAGCATGTTCGAGAATTTGAACACGGCCCTCACTCCCAAGCTCCATTCCAGCCGTTCCTTCCCCCACCTGTCCAGATCTGCGGCCCCAAGCTCCATCACCCCTGGCTCTACAGAGCCAGGAGGCCCAGGACTGAGGGTGGGCAGCAGCCAGCACCTTAAGAACCTGGGTAAAGCCATGGGGGCCAAGGTCAATGACCTCCTGAGAAGAAAGGAGTCCTCAAGCCTGGGCAGTGTGGGTGTGATGGAGATTAACAAGACTGCTGGGGCCCAGCTGCCTGGTGGGGAAGAGGCAGCCTGTGAAGCCTGGCTGGAGGATGAAAGGTGAGTCTTCTCATCCGCCCATTATCCCACTCGAAGATGTAGGAACATGGACAAACTACACTGAGTTCAGGAGAGAACAGACCCAAGGAGGGGATGAACAATTGTCGAGAAAAACGGAAAGAGATAGGCCTGTGTTGATGAGAGCCCACTTCAGCCTTCAGAGAAGCGCTTCCAGCCTGGGTGTTGTGTCACACTGTAACCCAGGCTAGCCCGGAACTCACGCTCCAGCCCAAGCTGACCTCAAAGTCAGGGCAATTCTTCTGTCTTGGCTTTCCTGGGATTAGAGCTGGGAGCCACCATGCCAGGTTTAAATTTACTTTCATTTGCAAATTACCCAAGTTCAGAGAGGTAGCTGTGCCTCTCAGTATTTGGAACTGAATTTGAATCCTGGTCTTGCCCAGAAACTCCCCACATGGGTTCTGATGCCAGCCATTCCTCAGAACTGCTACTGTAGACTGAGTACCTGACAGGAAGGGAGAAAGCTGCTACAGCTACTTCCGTTTCCATCCATCAGCTCCCTTCTGGGCCTTGATTCCAACACCATGTCATGAGCTCATGTGCCCTTTCATGGTTCTTGGGTTCTGAGATGACTGGGATCTTTATCCAGCCTCACAGAGGCAGCACTTTGTGCCACTCTGAGCACTGAATGAGCGGGGAACAGCCCCATAACTAATTGTGCTGAAGTTGCTCAAGTCTGCACCCTAAACCCAGAATGAGCACTCAACAGAGGAAGCATGACCTGGGGTGGGGGTGGGGGAGTGTGTGTGGAGGGGCAGCTGGAGTAGAGAATTGAGACTGGTGTCTCACCATCATAAAGCCTGGATGTTTATTCTCACGGTCCTGCAGGTCAGTCCAAGAAGCCTTCCCTCTGCTGGATCCTCCACCTCCCATAACCCGGAAGCGAACCCCTCGGGCCCTGAAGACCACCCAGGACATGCTGATTTCATCGCAGCCCGTCCTAAGCAGTCTCGAATATGGGACAGAACTGTCACCTGGGCAGGTCCAGGACTCTCCACCTACTTCTCAGCCTGTCTCTGCAGATACTTCGAGGCCAGAGTCTACCATTGAAATGGGAGATAAGGGAGAGGCTCTGCCCAATGGCGAGGTGTCCCTCTTGGTACCTGACCTAATACACAAGAACAGCCAGGAAGAATCCAAGCTAAAGGCAACTGAGTGCAGAAAAGCCTCCTCCCCTGGCTCCATTGAGAGGAATGGCCTCAAGCTCAGCTTGAGCCCCATCAGCCTGGCTGAGTCCTGGGAGAACAGCAGCCCGCCTCCACGGGCAAGGACCTCCAGTCTGGACAAGGAGAGCCTTCACCCAGACCTGCTGTCCTTTGAGTAGTATGTCTTGTCTTCCCTGCTGAACATGCTCTTTATCCTCCACTGCACACAGGTCCTTTGCCCCAACTCTGCCACGTCCCCATCTTTCTTGTGGCAGGTACAGCAGAGCCCGCTTTCTACCTGAGGTGTTGGGGGACCAGATTGCCACAAGTAGCCCCAGTGAAGGAGTCTGCAGAATGGCAAAAGGATGGGGGTGCCATCTCTAGTCAATCCCACTTCTCTGTAAGATCTTCTGGCTGCTGTTGGAACTCATCTACCCTCAGGCTCGTCCCAGCTTCCTACTGGATTACAGGGCCACTGGCTTAGGAGGATGGATCTAGCAGGAATTCTCCTTGCCTGTCTGATCAGATGCATATGCTATCTGTTCTTATACACCCCTACCCCGACAAGTCCTGATTCTGTCCCTTTCTTCCATAGTGGTCCAAGGACTCTCCCTGCCTTGAAGGAAATACAGCTAGGGAGGAATGGTAGGTTTGGCTTAGTGATGGGATCCGGCCTGGAAAGCTACACCATGACCACAACCTCACCATAGTTCTTTCAGCCTCTAGGCCATGTGGATCCCTAGCCACCACCTTTCCTCTGTTGCTGGGTTAGGGCCAAAGAAGGTGCTTCCAAGACCTGGGACCTTGTGGACTTCCTCAAAGGTTGAACCTCGTCACCAGGGTTCCTAGGGTTTTCCCATCCAGCGAGATATACCCCTGCCTCTCTGGGCAGGCACTTCGGAGACTAGTATGGGCAGTCGTGCTGGGGTTCCTTGCTATGTGTGTGAAGACAGAGGTAGGCAGGCCCCTGCAGAAGCAGCAGAGAGTGTCCTAACATTCAAGAGGAGAGCTTGGGAACACGGAATGGTCCTGCAAGAGCCGAGGGCAGAGATCATAGAGAAGAGTGAAGTGAGGACTGAGAAGGGTGTCACTGAGAGTCAGAGCAGCTTCTCAGGCCACTCCACACCAAGAATGAGGCAGTGCCAGGGCCTGGGAACAGTATGTGTGAGAGCCAGGGTGGGGCATGTGAGAGACTGGAATGTGGTGAGGACTGTGGTGGCAAAGCGGTTGTGAAAGTGGAAGTGCTTCTTTGTGCATGTGCTGAAGGGGCCTGCGTTCCCTGCAGCAGCAGGCCTGCCCTGAGATACCCCGAGCCTCTCTCTGTCCTTTATCCCAACGATCCTCCTCTGCTTCTGCCGGCAGGAACTGTGTAAGGAACCAGCAAGGTTTATCAACCCTTGGCCGGTTCCTGCCTTCCAGGTTAACTTGCTTTGGGTTCTTTTCTCCCTCCAGGGGCCCTAGCATGCTGTCTTCCCATGGCTTGGAGACTCTGTAGTGATCCCAGCCACAAGGGTCTTTGTAGCCAGAAGAGGACATCCCTTGTCTCGAACAAGGAGGTCAGAGCCCCAC
The DNA here is from genome assembly GCF_903995425.1 of Onychomys torridus. Classification (NCBI taxonomy): domain Eukaryota; kingdom Metazoa; phylum Chordata; class Mammalia; order Rodentia; family Cricetidae; genus Onychomys; species Onychomys torridus. The sequence goes on from NC_050453.1 coordinate 24,560,824, forward strand.
AAGGAGGCTGGGGATGGTGCATCCAGCCAGGGCAGGCCCTGTAGTGTTCATCTGACTCTTCTTCCTGTGGTCTTTCCTTTGCTGTCTGCTGGGCTTCCCATCTGTGAGACTGGGACACACAGGCCTCGCTTCCCAGCTCAACATCACCAGCGTGCTGCCCTCTTCCCAACCAGCAGACATCTGAGCTAACTCCTGCAGAACCAGAATAGGAGGCCGCCGCGGCGGGATCCCTGGGATGAGGTTTCCCTCTCATATACCTGCTTAAGCAGCTGTATGGCTTTAGCAATCTCTGCCCTCTGACCCTCTTCTCTGACCCCGTCTTCCAATGCCACAGAGAACAAGGCTTCATCCCATGCTCCCTGCCAAGTCCTGTCTCTTCCTCTCAGATGAGAACCCATGCAGCCAGGCATCTGAAGGCCCTGATGGAGTATACAGGATGGTTAACACATATGTAGCACATGTGCCTTCCTCCAAGAACATCCCAAGGATGTGACATCTGACCCTGAAGTCAGAGAAGTCCTTAGGACTAGCGTTTGAGGACCTATGAATTTCCCCAGAGTGATTTGTGATATAACTTGAAATAGAGTGAGTCTAGGCTGTGGGGTGGAAAGTCTAAGCAAACACTAGAGAGCAAGTCCAATGTAATCTGAGCTCTCCAAACCAGAATCTTGGTTTGCTTCTCTGATGGGAAACTCAGCTGGTAGCTGCTCTCTGGGGCTGCCCTTCCCCAGAGGCTAAGTGATACTGTTGCCTAAGACTGACAGCTTGGCTTGGCTTGCTTAAGCACCCAGGATACTGCTAGAGTACTGACCCTCAGGCCCAGGATTAGCCAAAAGATCCCACCACATTGTCCCAGGACCCATGAAAAGGAAATTTCTGAGTACTTTAGACTTGTGTTGGATGTTGAATTAGGTTTCATGGATGCATACACCAACTCCTAGAATCTTGGTCATCTCGCAGCTACAGAAGTGATTCTGCTACCTTGGGAGATCCTTTGAGACTGAGCCGCATCTTAGATGCTGCAGATGCTGCAGATGCTGCCTGGTGCTGGGGCTAAATGCTTCCCAGGGACCTTCAAATCCTCTTGAGGGCTTTGATTCACATCAGCTCTTCCATCTAGTGCCCCCAACAGGCTCACTAACCATCCCAGCAGTCTGGCCTGTAGCATAGCAGCCTTCATAATGAATCAGTATCCTCTGGGGGCTTGGTCTTTGGGTAGCTTGATCTGCATTGGGGCGGGGGACAGGGGGACAGGCTAATGGAGAGGAATGGAGAATCTAACTTCTATGTTTAAGAAGCTGGGGCCTTGGAGCCTTTTTCTCCCCACTTCTTTCCAGCCCCATTGTATACCCCCATTCAGCCCATAGCTTTACCCTGAGAGATCACAAAGTCTGCTTCCAAAACCCTGGAAAGAGGGTGTTCCCTTCCTAGTCCCAACCCACACCTCTCTCTAGAAATGTATCTGTGAATGTTCTGTATCTGGGAGACATGAAGACATGTGTTTTTATTCCATCATCTTTTACAGAACAAGTTTGGTCCCTGTTTGAAAGAACAAGATTATAGTTCTATTCTGAGTATTTTTTAGAGAGTTCGTATTTATATTTTTAGAGATTTTTTTCTTGTAGAAGGAAATTGCATAATAAAATGATAATGTGTTTTGCTGGCTTGTCTTTTTTCTTCCTGACGGGTGGAAAATTCTGGAGTCCTGGGCTCCTGGAGGCTCCCTGGGTAGGTGCAGAGCCATGACATTTTGCTTTGCAAACCTGTAAGACTGGGGAATGAGGGAGCTAGAAGAGATGAGGAAGAGGGTTACTGCAGACTAACCTCCAACTTGACACTATTAGAGTAGTGAGGATGAGTTAGGACGGACCATCTTTTATGCCACAGACTAGCTGACTGCTGTGAGGGTCTCCATCTATGACTTTCTAGACCATCAACATGATGTGTACATGTCCAGCCCTCCTTGGGAAGCTGTAAGGAAACACACATGCCCACTAACTCCTTCTGAATGAAGATCTTTCTTACCCCAGGGTCCACAGTCTGCTTCCATCACAAAGGGATGGAACAACATGCTCATGTGTGCACTCTTCCCCACAGGGACCAGAGCAGCTCCCTCAAAGGGAGTTAGCATCAGTGGCTACCAGAAAAATACTCAAAGCTGACAGCTTTTGGGAAATTGCTCTCCCGTTGCTGCTCTGGACTGCAACAGTCCTTGATGTCATTTGCTGATATCATGAACAAGAGCTGGCGTGGAGTCCCTTTGCCCTTACTGCTGTCAGAGCTCAGGGTCCAGAGGAGTAATGCTCTAGAACAGCAGTTCTGAGCCTGTGGGTCATGACTCCTTCAGAGTTGAATGACCCTTTCATAAGGAGTCACCTAAGACCATCAGAAAATACGGATATCTATATTATAAGTCATGTTATGTTATGGTTGGAGGTCACTACAACATGAGGAACTTTATTAGAGGGCTGTTGCATTAGGAAGGTTGGGAACCATTGTTCTAGAGAATTAGTCAGGCCTCAAAAGGAAGAAGGTAGAGAAGAAATGGGAAGAGAGGGAAAGGGGCTTCTATAGTTTTCACACAAGCTACTCACATTACCAGAGGGGGAAGATAGGGGCCTTTTTGTCTAGACCTTTCATTTGCTGCCTTGACTAAACCTTGGTTTGGAGTCTATAGTCCAGCATGTAGAGGTTCCCTTGTTCTGTGTCAGGAACATCTCAACATGGGGTGAAGGCTCTGACCTTTTCTGCATCTCAATGTATTTTCCCAGAGGTAGCAAAGAAGAGAAAAACTGGGTTTTCTAAGCTAGCTTGCTTGCCCCACTGTGGGGCACAGCTATGTTATTCCAAGAAAGCAGGAGTAATACAAAAACCAACCCAGCAGTATTCCATGCATGGGAAAATGCATTGAAAATACTTACAATAGCAACATTTTTCTTTAAGTGTGTGCTCTGATGACCATTCTTTAGGCAAACTCTCCCATTGGATGGTTTGGGGATCTGCTTCTGTCATCAATTCAGGTGTGAAATGTGCCTATTACATGTCCTCCTTTCCCACCACTGTGCAAAGTTGGTTTAGGTTTTGGTTTTTTGGTTGGGTTTTTGTTTTTGTTTTCCTTTTTTTTTTTTTTTTTTGCCTACAGTCAAGTGTGCAGAAATGGTTATGAAAAAAGATTTTAGGGAAATTTTTAAGTGTAGAAATGGGTGTGCACATGACACTTTTTCAATGCTGTCTTCTAAGCTGAACCATTGGTCCAAAAACTAAACTGCATTTTTATTCAGACACTGGAGGCAAGTGATACCGGGCCCTCTCTGTTGACAGTGGATGAGGATGCCATGCCTTCCCTGTAGATATTATGCTAACACAGTGTCTAAGAGCATGGCAGAACCACCCAAAACAGGCCAGTTAATTTCAACTGTAAGAATGCCCATTTCCTCTGGGTTTACAGCAATTGCTAGGGGACATGGACAGTCTCCTGGAGGCTGTTAACAACTCTCCTTTGTTCCTAGGGTCTGTGCGAAGCTGGTAGGGAACCCCAGCTGACATTCAAATGGAATGGAATTAGCACTTCTAAACAGTCCCAAACTCAGAGAATTCCCTCTTGGTCCGTTTGCTCACCGATTTTGGCATCCCTCTGAGGTCATTGTCATTGTCTCTTCATTCCCTGCCAAACCATGCCTCTGAGTTTCCCAGCCCAGCCTGGCCATAATGATTGTCTCTGAGTGCTCCCCACAAGGCCCTCCCAGGCACCCCACCATGGCTCTCCTGGGTGTAGGGCACGTACAGGTGGCTCCTGTGGGCAGACTCACTACACCCCTAAGTACAAGTGGCATGTCTGCTTTTCATCTCCCAAGAAAAGCTCACTTTGGAAGCTTCCCATTGTTCGGTGAAAGCCCTGTGAAGGTCTCTACCCCTCCAGTGAGCTTTCCTCCCTGCTGCCATTTGCACCAGGGGCACATGATGAAAGCCCAGACTTCTCACCACAGACTTCCTACTAATGAGAAAATTCCTCCGCTTTCTGTATCTAGGGACTGACCCTCTTGAGATTCAAGTCTTTGTGTCCAGCTTATCTCCAGCTGCTGCCATGATGAATAGTCCAGCCCAAGGGAGCCTGGGGGCAGCTCTACCCCTAGGAAACTTGGTTATTAATACAGACAGGGAAACAGTCCTGAAGAAATATTTAAGGACCAACTCGAATACAGGAGACTGCATTCTCTCTCGTGGGAGTTGCTTAAGATTTATGTTGGTTACATGGCGCAGGGAAACGTGGCCCGTGTTTTCCTTTGCTATAGGAAAAGAAAAAGGCCTACAAATAAAACCTACCAACAAACTGTAGTTTCCCCCCCCCCCCACCTCCTTTCACTGTTTCAACAGAGATCTATTTCCAGTGCCATCTGCTTAACTACCTTCTTTCTTTATACCTCCCTCCATTTGCCACCTTTTCTCTCCCAAGCTTCTGCTTCTTATATAATTCTAGTTGGCTCAGTCTGATGTTCAAGCACATCCAAGTGTTCAGCCCACACTGTGGGCCAACTCACAACTCCCCAGGAGGTTTGGGATTGTCCCAGCCACTGAAGGCTAGTAAAAGGAGCAGCCTGGACTTCTGTGGTAGAGGGGAGTCAATCCCATCAGCCCTATGAAGGACTTGAGACTTAAGCATCATTGATGAGGTCCTTGTGCCTACAATGGGCAGACCCAGCCTTACATCAGCTTCCCAGGCACCTCCTGGTTCTGGGTAAAGTCTGTTCCAATTGGTCTTCCTGGCTCAGCTCTGTCCTGGGTCCTCTGTCTGGAAGAGTCAGAAGAGCTGGAAGACACTCTGTAGTCGGTGGGACTTTTCTGGGAGCTATGTCTTTAAAATGTGGTATTAGTCTGTGGGAGCAGAGGTGTTAGCTAGGCCTCTTCCCTGTCAACTGGTGATTGTGGGTTGTATACACTGTGACCAGGCCTGGGGCCTTACTGTGAGACCAGGAATCAGCTGTCAGTGGTCCTCTGTAGTCTAGACCATCCTCTGCACAGCCTCAACTTCCCTTCCCTTCCAGGTTCATATGCTACCATTCCATCTCTGCCCCAGAACCCCAGAACCCCAATTGCCCAGAATTGCTTCTCTGCCTTTGTTTTTAGTTTTGGTTTTTTTGAGAAGGGGTTTTACTACATAGCCTAGGCTAGGCTAGAACTTGCAATCGTCCTGCCTTGGCTTCCCAAGTGCTGGGATTATAGGCATTCACCCCACAGCTGCCTCATCTAATCTCACACCTTCCTTCCCTCTGATGTTGTCCCACTGGCGCTCTGCCCTTCTTCTAGGTTTCCTGCCCTGACCACAACCTCTTGCGCTTTGCATGTGAAATCATGAGTTCCAAGCCAAGCTGAGCTTTACCTTCCCAGATAGTGCCATCAGCTGGGGACCAAGTATTCAAACACTTAAATGTGGGGAGTATTTACATGCAAACCGCACCCTACCCCACCATGCCCCCTCTGCTCTCCCACAGCACCTTGTAGTTTTGATCACATGTCGCCCATGTGGTTTGCAGAGCAGTGCAGCCTTCTGTGTCTCTCTGCAAGCCTCTGAGTGCTTTGGGGCAGGGGTCATACCATCTTCACATAGTGCTCCTCAGTTCCCACACGGCACCCATCATGTTGCAGGGACTTGGGATGGAATAGGCTTGCAATTTGATTTGTGTGGGGCAGATGAGCTGAGCTTACCTGGGTTTGGAGTAGGCAAACGCTGCTGCTGCTGCTGCTGCTGCTGCTGCTGCTGCTGCTGCTGCTGCTGCTGCTTCAGGCTGTCTTCCTCAGTGTCTGTCTGGAACAGCTTTCCTGGGCCTGGTTAGTCACTGCACAGGGGACCATGGGAGGCCATGCTCAAAAGGGAAACTGACTAATGGGCCAGTAGGAAGCTCATTTATGTCCATCCAGAGCCTTCATTAACTCTGCTCCCTGGATGGACAGGTGCTACCTTGCCGCAGAGTGCCCAGAAACCTGCTAATACTCTGCTAATGTAGGAATGCTAGGCACCTGCTGACGCCAGAGAGATGCTTACACCGCTGAGCTCCAGTTTTTCATACTCCTTTTTGTCATTCTAGACATTCATTGGAGCTTAATTACAGTCTCCAAATCGTCTGTGTAGTCCAGCAATTGTTCTGATCAATTTGCACACATCATTTCCTTTGTTTTTCTCAGTAACACTATACGAGCAATCGTAGGAAGCCCACTTTTCAGACACAATCTTTGACTATGTTCGGAAAAATCCACACACCTGATCCCATCAGTTCTCATATCTTGAGAGGGGGTATTTCAGCAGCACTGGGGGGGGGGGGCGGGGGGGGAGAGGAAGCGAACCTTACAACTGATGCAAAGCAGAATGAGCCCCCCTGAAGGCCAGGGTTTTCAGACTGGGGGATTGCTCCTCTTCACTGCCACCCACAGCTCTGTGTGTTTCCCTCACACCAGCTAATAAACAAGTCTGGGAACTAGTCATGGCCCAGAAATACCTTTTTTAGTTTGGCTTGCTCCAAGGATAAATGCAGTTTCCCTGAACACTGAACATTCATTCAGAATGGGAATTTAGAGACCCTCTCTTCTGCCCCTCATTTTCCAGAAGAGGAAACAGCAGACGATGTTTTTTAAATGGTGCTAGGCAGGAGTCTCATGGAATGCCCACAGTAATCCTTTGCAGTAAGGGTCTTTATACTTGTTTTCTAGGTATCTCCGATCAAAGTTTTAATGTCCGTCAGTAACAAAGCTGGTGTTAGTGTCTCCACAAAACATTCATTTTTAAAAATAATTTATTTATTTGTATTTTATATGTGCTGCTGTCTTGCCTTCTGTGAGGGTCTTGGATGCCCTGGAACAGGAGTTACAGACAGTTGTGAGCCGCCATGTGGGTTCTGGGAATTGAATCCAGTCCTCTGGAAAAGCAGCCAGTGCTCTCAACCACTGAGCCATCTCTGCAGCCCCCAAACACTCATTCTTAAGGGCGTTAGTAAGAATCCACTCTGAAATGCAAGCATTTCCACTTGCAGAAGAGTGGCCGGAATGGAGAGGCAGAAGTACTTGTGTTACAAACTCAGGGAGGGCTGGCTTATGTACTTCTCTGCTTATCGACTCTGGAGTTATTTAACTGGGCGCTGAGTCCTGCTTGGCAAATACCCGCCAAAGAAATCGTTCAGGTTTTGCAGCAACCATGGTTACTCAACAGTGCTCGAAACAAAACAAAACAAAACAAAACAAAAAAAACCTCTTGGTACTAGTTTTCTTGATGGCTAGCTGACCCCTTGTGGATCTATTTAGGATTGCAGCTTCTCATTCCTTCCACAAAAGGAAGATTTTTGTGACAAAAATGACATTAAGAAATGCTGCCCTCTGCCTAGAGTTGCTTGTATGTATGCTAAGCTCATTTGTCTTAGCATAAGATAAGTCGTTTGTGGAGGAAAAAACCAAAAGAGATGACATTTCTTAACTGGACTGTCTAGGTGGAGAGATAAAATAATCGGGAAGAAAATCTTTGAATGAAAGTGTAGGTTTTATTCCATTCTTTCCAGCGTGACCCGAAGTGGTCAGGTCATGTTGTACTATAATGCCTGCATGAGGCAATCTGGAATTTGCAACCTACTCGGGCTACCTAGCAAGTTCCAGGACAGCCTCAGCTACATAGTGATGACCTGTTGATAGAGACTGGGGGGTCTCCAAAAATTTGAGGTCCTGAGAATCAAATGATGTACAGAGTTTTAAGACACACACACACACACACACACACACACACACACACAGAGAGAGAGAGAGAGAGAGAGAGAGAGAGAGAATATTTGTTAAAACACACTACAATTGTACACGTTACATCATGGAATTTAAGATCATAAAGACAAACCATCCTTTAAGTTGCCAGGAAAAAAATTCAGCTGTGAAGGAGAATCTATTTGACAAGCTTTCTTGGTAAGACGCCCATGCACAAAGCTAAAGAGGCTGATGATAGTGACTTAGCATTCTGACATTGTGAGTTTGAATCTACCTACTACTTGCTATTTAGTTCAACTATGGCAATGTCGGAAAAGCGTAAAGTCTAAAAGACATTATAAAGCATTCAAGACCAAAGAATTGGTTTACCACTCAAAGATCAACTCTAATGAGAACACTGAAAATTTGCCAGGATACAAAAATCCCCTTGCAGTAAACACATTAGCAAAATATTAAAGTCAAGAAGACACTGTGTGCTTTGAGATGCACAAGAAGAAAGAAGGGGTAATTGGCTCAGTGTCATTTAAGTGATAAAGGATACAAAATGAATGGGCTAAATTTTAGGTAATATTAGAAAACCAGGTGGGATGGCTGATGGTCACAAGAAAATGAGGATTTGTTCAATTGTAACAATTGACATACTTACAGTATTGTAGAGAAAAACGGAAACATAGGTCATGAGTTATGGGTAAACCAAAACACTCTAATAGTGCCTGCATATTAGGAGAAATAAACTTGATCTTCTCAAAGGATAGCTGAAAAGGAGAGAAAAGGAAAATAAAAGGACAGTAAATGGAAAGGAGTAAGTTGCCACCAGTCTGGGGCCAACCTGGGCTACATTGTGAGTACCAGGCCAGCCAGAGCTACATAGCAAGACTCTGACTCCAAATAAATATAAATGAATGGATAAGTAAATAAATAAGTAAATAATAATGGATAATAATAGATAACTAAATAATAGACTAGATAAGTAAAACAAATATGTAAATAAGTGTATCAGAAAATAACAAATAACAATTTAGGTGCCCCCATAGATGGGAACACTGTCAATAAGGAATAATAATCTAAAAACAGTAACAAAAGCAAAAAGAACAGCAGAACAAAAACCTGGCTTTGAAAGGACTAAGATAGACTTGATTAATATAAAAGAGAAAGAAGTAAGATATAGAGTAATGAAGAAGATAGGTCTGTAGGTGCAAATGGAACATTAAAATAATAAAAAGAATATGTCAATGGAAATGTCACAATGTCAACCATTATGGGGAAAAGTGGAAAAATCCCTGCAAAAACAAAAGAGAACACTGGTAAATAATTTAATAAAGCAATAATTTTTTGTTTTGTTTTTAGAGACAGGGTTTTTCTTTGTAACAGCCCTGGCTGTCCTGGAACTAGCTCTGTAGACCAGGCTGGACTCAAACTCACCAAAATCATCTTGCCTCTGCCTCCTGAGTGCTGGGATTAAAGGCGTGTGCCACCACCGCCTGGTTCAATAATTAATCTTTGTTGTAATAAAATAAAGTAATATTTATTTTATTATAGTAATTAAAAGGCTTCTCTTCATGAAAAATCTCAAACTTAAATTTACAAGAAAATACTAAAATTTTTTGTTTTATTTGAGACGGTGTTTCTCTGTGTAGCCCTGGTTGTGCTGGAACTCACTCTGTAGACCAGGTTGTTCTCCAACTCAAGAGATCCGCCTGCCTCTGTCTCCGAAATGCTGGGATTAAAGGCGTGTGCCACCACTGCCTGGTTAAGAAAATACCAAAAGTTTTAAGTAACAGCTAATCCTGACCTTGCAAAATTATTTTCAAAATTAGGAAAAGGTGGAAGACTTTAGTATTTACTGTATTATGGTTTGGATCTGAAACAACCCAATAGGCTTATATGTTTTGTTGGTTTACTTTATTTTCTTTAAGATAATGGGTGTGTGTGTGTGTGTGTGTGTGTGTGTGTGTGTGTGTGTGTGTGTGTGTATGCCTATATACATGTCTACATACCACATGCAAGCATGGAACCCATAAAGGCCAGAAGAAGGTATTGAATCCCTGGGAACTGAAGTTACAGACAGTTCTGAGCTGTTGTATGAATGCTGAGAATCAAACTCAGGTCCTTGGGAAGAATAGCCATTGACTTTAACCACTGAGCCATCTCTCCAGCCCCAGGCTCGTGTGTTTGAACACCTGCTCCCCAGTTGGTAACACTATCCTGGGAGGTTGTAGGGCCTGGCTGGTGAAGTCTTTGAGGGTTATGGCCCAGCTTTGCTTCTGGCCCCATTTTCTCTGTGTCCTGATCTCCCCTAGTGTGAAGAGCAACTATGGCACGCTCTTATTGCCATATCTTCCATGCTGTGACAAACTAAACTTCTGGGGTCAGGAGCCAAAACAGTCCTTTTCCCCTTTAGGTTACTTCTGTCGGATATTTTATCCTCCCAGTAACAAGGAAAGTAACAAATACAGCTTTATTAATTTTAGTGTAAAAATCTTAGAAATTAACTCATGAAATTTAATAGTTTATTAAAATATAATATATCAAGTTACACCAATGCCAGGATGGTATGATAGCTATTTCATTCATTTTAGTGACTAAACTTTATAATGCATTGTGACTCTGCAGTTACCTGCCTGCCTCTCTGGCAGTGATCTGGTAGGGATTCTTTTCTCATAGGCACTGGCTTTGCCACTGCCACTAAAGGTAGCTTTAACTAAATCTCTACTGTTCTATTTATAAATAAAACTCAAGACTCAAAGGCTGGGGTGAAACCCTGCTAGCTCAGAGAGACTGAGTAGCAACTAGCAAATCTTCTCTCCTTGCTGATGTCTCCCCAAAAGCACATCCTTCTCCTCCACTCAAACAAACCAATAAAAAAGCCCTCAAAATCCCTCCCTACTATTTCCGGTGTGTAGCTTTATCTCTTCCAGATGCCCGATAAATGCTCTATTATTATTTTCTGTCAACTAGTTGCTAACTTAGACTCCTGACCCAAGAGTTAATTTTATTTAATTAATGCAAATACAGACTCAGGGTTCACAGTGTGATCAAATATCTCCAACAGGAACTCCTTTACAAACCACCAAAGATGAGTGGGTAAATGCAGGAAGCATATTTGTGTACAAGAAAATATCCCAAGGATATCCATTTCTTTCCTAATGATAAAACAATGGCAGTTTTATTGAAAATTCTACTACAACATCTTGAAGAAGTTAATCTGTAATGTAAAATGTATTGGAAGATTCTCGAATAGCTAAGACGGTTTTGAAAAGAGAGGAGAGGAAACTTGTTCTGGAAAGCAGGCAACACACCACATATTATTAAGGCAAAGAGGTAAGACATCCCAAAGCCAGAGTACTGAGACTATTGTAATACGATATAATGAAGGAGTCATTCTATTAATGAAATGTGAAAACTGGCTTAATAGATTTGAAGAAAAGGATAGCTGGGTTCATATCTCTTATGATATACGAAGATTACACCTAAATTCATCATTTGTTCAACAGAAACTTACTGAGTATCTACCACGTCTGGAAGACTTTTCTGGACACTGGATATGTGTCAGTGAAAAAGAGGAAATCCTCTCAGTGTTGTTAACCCCTGGAGGGTAAAAGGGCTAGCCAAAGTAACCCACCTTGGCCCTGAAACCAGAACCGGCCCAAAAAACCCACCCTGGCCCTAAACCCAGAACCAGTCAAAGAAACACTTTGGTCTTGAAACTGGAGCCAAAGACACAGTTTGGCCCTGAAACCAGAGCCAAATTTGTCCCTGACCAACTGAACGTGAAACCAACCAATTCCTGGGCAGGAAAACTAGCCAATCTGAGCTTGTCCGAGCTCAATGGGATTGAAATCTGACTAATTCCCTCCCTGAAAATCTCCCTGGAAAACCTCCACCCTTAAGAAGCCCTATATAAACCCCTCTGCCTGTTCAGTTACCAGCTGTCCTTCTCCACCCTGGCAGAGGCAGCCATTCTCCTGGATTCCTCCTTCCCAAATCTCTTTCTTTAATTAAAAAAAATATTTGTTTATTTTTGTGTGTGTGTATGTGTGCGTGTGCATGTGTGTGTGCGTGCGTGCGTGCGTGCGTGTGTACGTGCGTGCGTGCGTGCGTGCGTGTGTGTGTGTGTGTGTGTGTGTGTGTGTGTGTGCTATGTGGGTGCAGGAACCCACAGAGGTCAAAAGAGGGCATCAGGACGCCTGGAACTGGAGTTACAGATGGTTGTGAGCCCCCATGTGGGTGCTGAGGATGGAACCCAGGTCCTCTACAAGATCAGCAAGTGCTCCTAAACCGTGAACTCTTTCTTAGAATAGTTTCGGGTGACAATCTTCTCTCACCAGAGAGGAGCAGAGTCTCTGCTTGGAAGCAGAGCAGGGCAGAAGAAGAAACGGATACTTCTGCTTGGAAGCTCCCTTAAGGGGAACAGAGCAGAAGTAACAACTTATCACTGGAGCCAGTGCAGATTGCTACATTTCTGCAGGGGTTTCCGCTTTAGCAGAGTGAAGCAGAAGAAGTAACATCTTGGGTGGGAGCTGAGAAGACCAGAGCAGCCCAAGAAACGGATACCACTGCTTAGAGCTCTCTTTGAAGTGCGGAGGCTGCAGAGCAGAGCTCAGGTGTAATGGCTCTCTTTCTGAGAGGAGCAGGATTGCTACATCCTGTGGGGAGATCATCCCCCACCATATCCCAGCTTCAGGTATAGCCTGACTGCCTGACAAGTCAGGATACCTTTCCCTCCAGAGCTGTTAACACTTGCAGCCCCTAAATGTAAAGAGTAAAAGTAAAAAATAAATAGAAGAAAATGTAGCATCATTTTTTTCATGGCCTTGGAGTGGGGAAGGACTTCTTCTAGACAAGAACCAGAAAAGCACAAAGCATATGGAAAACATATGCTTCGTGATATAATAAATATGAGCGCACATTTTGACCCACCCATCTGCTCTAAAGAACTCCTCACTGCTCCCTAGGACACTCATGCAAGACTACCATAACCATGTAGGAAGTTGGTACCAACCTTAATGCCTACTTCTAGAGGAACAGGTGAGCAAAAGTGTGACAGACATACACTGTGGAACACAAACTGTCAGATGGAGGTGTATACTCAAAGCTGTGGAATAGAACTATACAATATTTCAGGAACCAAAGTAATAACATAATTGGAGGGGTACTACCATATTGTGTACAGAAATACACCATCAGGGCTGTGTATTTGACATCCACATTCAATGCCTTCTATCAAAAGTATAGAAGTAGCTCCTATGGAGGGAGGTTAGTGTTAGGGTAGAAATTAGCAATTAAAAGAAGAAAAACAAATGAAATGAAATAAAAGTTTTTTTATAGACTTATGGTGTTAGTAAATTGAGAAAAGGATGGATAAACTCAACTTTTCGTACCAAAGAAAGAGAAAGCCTGACAATGGTGGTGCATGCCTTTAGTCCCAGCACTCAGGAGGCAGAGGCAGGCAGATCTCTGAGAGTTTGAGGCCAGCCTGGGCTACAGAGTGAGTTCCAGGACAACCAGACCTACTACACAGAGAAACCATGTCTTGAAAAGAAGAAAAGGAAGGAAGGAAGGAAGGAAGGAAGGAAGGAAGGAAGGAAGGAAAGAAAGAAAGAAGGAAAGAAGAAAGAAAGAAAGAAAGAGAGGGGGAGGGAGGGAGGGAGGGAAGGAAGGAAGGAAAGAAAAAGAGAGAGAGAGAGAGAGGAGGGAGAGAAGAAAGAAGAGAGAAATCTTCCTGTTGTGATCACTAGAGATTTGAGTGATGAGTTGGAGAACATATCACCTGCCCTTTGGGCCATCATGCAGGATGGTCTGTTAGGCTATGGGACAGCTCTAGAAATGTAGCCTTCTTTCTTACATTTGGCTAAAACTGTTCTCCTTAAACCCCCAGCCATTGGTCTGAGTTCTACAATTTGGCATTATACTCAGAGAGCCACATCCTCCACAGAACAGCATGCAATGGCTATTAATAATATATTATGATTATATCATGTAAATAGAATTATGCTAATAATATTAATAATGGGCATTACTCTTCCAGTGAAACATGCTCAAAGTTCCCAGTTGTTCATTCTGTGACTTATTCAACATCTTTCAAAAATATCAGGGGTTCACAGCATGAGGTCAACATCAGGCACGAAGCCTGGCTTTAGTTGTCTCGCAGATGCCCCAGAAGTCACAGGGATCAAGCATCACTCAAACTCTCGATGTAGGAAAAGAAGAAAATTGCTTCTAGGGAGTGGCATGTGCCTATAATCCTAGTACTTGGGAGGCTGAGGCAGGAGGATTTTCATGAGTTCAAATTCCACTTGGGCTACAGTGTAAGACTGGATTTTGAAATCTATAAAACTCTGTCAAATATTGGCTATCGAAAATGAGGACCACATGAGAACAGGAGTGGGCAGAGTGCTGGAGAGGTCCCCTGAGGTCCACAGTGATGCATCCTCTGTAGACTGCTGGCAATGGTCGAGAGAAAGCCTGACCTGACCTAGTCTGGTGATCAGATGGCCAAACACCCTGACGGTCGGGCTGGAACTCTCATCCAGTGACTAATGGAAGTGGATGCAGAGATCCTCAGCCAGACCCCAGGTGGAGCTCCGTGTGTCCAGTTGTCGAGAAGGAGGAGGGACTGTGGGAGCGTGAATTGTTGAGCCCAGGATTGGAAAAAGCACGGGGACGAAAGGCCAGATGAATGGAAGCACATGAATTATGAACCAAAGGCTGTGGAGCCCCCAGCTGAATTGGGCCCTCTGGATAAGTGAGACAGTTGAGTGGCTTGGACTGTTTGGGAGGCATCCAGGCTGTGGGACCAGGACCTGTCCTTAGTGCATGAGCTGGCTGTTTGGAACCTGGGGCTTACTCAGGGACACTTTGCTCATCCTGGAAGGAGGGGACTGGACCTGCCTGTTCTGAATCCACCAAGTTTAAATGAATCCCCAGGGGAGTCTTGGCCCTGGAGGAGATGGGAATGGAGGGGAGAGGATGGAGGGAAGGTGAGGGTGGGGGCGGGACGGGGGAGGACAGGGGAACCCATGGCTGATGTGTAAAATTAAAACACAAATATAATTTAAAAAAAAGGGGGAAAATGAGTGATCATATCTTTATAGCCCTATCCATTCATCCAAATATATATATGTACACACACACACACACATGCTTCCTAGGCAAGGTTTACTGCAGGCTCTGGAGACTGAAACATGCTTGTTGGTACCATAGAATGAAAGCCCAGGAACTGAATCTCAGGGAGCAGGCTTGCATCTTGCATCTTCTACTGAAGATACCTGCAGGATTTCCCCGCTTAGTTCTCGGAGCATGGCTGCCATTTTGGCTCCCTCTTTACTTGATAGTAGTGAAGGGATTACTGGGACCCAGTTCACAGTTATGTACATTTGGGGACTCTAGTGACAAAATCAGTTTGTGTTATCTGGAAGTCTGGTGTTCCTTTCTTCAAAATAGACCACTGCAGTTTGGCAATAAAAGGCACAGAATGAGTACACTCTGCACTAAACTGGGCTGCCTATTTATTTTTGAGAAGGGACCTTGCTGTGTGTCAGGTCCCCAGGGAAAGCCTCACTCAGTATCTGTGGCTCCTCCCAGCACTTTCCACCCTGACCCCCTACCCTACACCTCTCCAGCCCAGGGGCTTCCTCTCTCCCAGCTTCTCTTTCCTGGGTAAATGGAGTCATGTGGCTATGGGCTCTCTCTGTTCCTGGTTCCTCCTTTGGCCTCTGAGTATCTTGGTTCCCATGGGCTCTCTGTTTCCTCTCTCTTCCCTTCCACCCCCTCCCCCATGGCCCATCAGTCTGCTGACCCGGTTCAGCCTGGACCCTTCCGGATGACTTTGGCTGTTGTCCCCCCCCATATCTACAATAAAGCCTTCTCCTTAACCATCACCTTGGAGCAGTCATGTGCTCATTCTCATTCACTGGGAAGCCCAGGCTGACCTCCAATTCTCCACCACCACCACCCCCCAAGTGACTAGGATTTCAGATGTATACCACCACACTTGACTTCTAACCAGGCCTTAATTTTATTTATTTATTCATTTCTTTATTGCTTTATGTATTTATTTATTTATTTATCTATTTATTTATTTATTTATTTATTTATTTAATATATGCTGGTGATTGAACCAAGGCCTTGCACATACTAAGCAAGTGTTCTACTGCTGAGCTACATGTCCAGCTTGGTTTAACATTTTTGAACTAGCAGAAAAATTCAAGAGGCCTTAAAGTCGGCTCATCCAATCCTTCAGACAAAAATGCTTTCAGTCCATAATTCCTATGTGCAGGGAGGGCATATCTCTGTGCATCATGTTTCCATAAGCGGGGGAGGGGAGGCCACATCTATGCTCTGATGGCACTTAGAACGTAGGCAGGAATAGAACCACCCATGCAAGAACATCTTTAAAATAGCCACACATTGGTACAATGGAATTGTACAATGAACTTATAGCATTTACACACAAAAAATCGACAGTCCTGAAGGTCATTATGTTAAGTGAAATTTATCAGATTCAGAAGGGGACAAACCACATTTTTCTTATATGTAAAATCAAGATTTAAATGTGTGTGTGTGTATACACACACACACACACACACACACACACACACATATATGGAGGACATGAAAGTTCAGAAATTGGATGATGAGATGGGAGGAAGAACAGAGAAGGCAATGGAATATGGGCAGAAGGGATTCTCTTTGGGGACAGGAGGGCCCCAGCAAGGAAGGAAGGACAGGGGCAGTACAAAGGAAGGTCAAGAAAGAAGAAAGTATTGGCCACACATGATCACTTGTGCCTGTAATCCCAGCGCTGAGGAGGTTTGAGTTTGAGGCTGGCTTGAGGATAGACTGAGATTCTGCCTAAAAAAAAGAGAGAGAGAGAGAGAGAGAGAGAGAGAGAGAGAGAGAGAGAGAGAGAAACAACAACACACAAAAACCTCAGAGTATAATGGTTTATAGGTACAAAAAGGTTGAAATGAAACCCACTTCTCTGTATGCTAACCAAAAAATAAAATATTTTTATCACATTTATCAGAAGGCAGAGCTGGTAAAGTGATTGCTGCACATATAGAATTAGGAAAACCTGTGGCCATAGGAATGTCTGGCAGAAAGCCAACCTTAGAAAGAAGAGATGGGACTAGCCCAAACTGAAGGGGAAGGGAACATGGATGGGCCACAGCCCTCATCAGGACCAAGACCTGCACAGGTGGAGGACATGTTTGCTTCTTCAGCATCCTTAGACCTTGATTCCTCTGCTCAGACCCCAGCTCCACCTGGGACAACCAGGCTCAAGAGAGGGTCCAGGTTAGTGTGTATCAACCACTCAACCACACTAGAGAGGGTGTGTTGTCCAAAGTCACAGACTGCTGAGTATTCTCTCCTCTCTATGAAGCTGTCCTTCTCATGGTCCTTAGATGCCATCAACCAGGGTCCAGTGGCAGTGCCTCTGACCAGTCAGAAGACTGGATTCTGGCTGTCCAATTCCAAGACAGGAGAGTGACAGGTCAGTGGTGGCTTTGGAGCTTCTTGTGAGTGTGCCAGAAGGCAGGCGTGCAGAAAGTGACTTCTCCGAGGCTGCAGTAGAGAAGATCCCACTACCCAGATCAGGAGGGTCTCAGAGGTCCGCTAGAAATTGGCATTTTAGATAAACACTTGCAGTGGTGGTGGCAGTTGAGAGCTCCACCATCTCTCCTTTAGCTCATTTTGTCCTATGTCCTTGTCCTCAAGGCAAGATATCCACATAGTCCTTGTCAGTGTTCTCTGGGGGAAAGCAAAGGACAGCCATGAGACACCACACCCAGACATCCCACCAGCCAGCCCGACTCAAGGAAACACCAGGCAAAAAGCAGTGCCGATGCCACATCCAAGAGACGTCTTCAAAGGCTGCAGTGACATAGGAACTTCCTTGGCCAAATAGGTTTTTTTGTTTTTGATAAATAGAGCCTTAGTCTCTAGTACTCAATGTCTGCCTTCACCAGTGGCAATTCCATGCCTTCCTCAGAGCAGCTCTTGTTCTAAGGAGGCAAGAGG
This sequence comes from Onychomys torridus, assembly GCF_903995425.1. Classification (NCBI taxonomy): domain Eukaryota; kingdom Metazoa; phylum Chordata; class Mammalia; order Rodentia; family Cricetidae; genus Onychomys; species Onychomys torridus. Next base: position 24,578,581 of record NC_050453.1, read on the forward strand.
AAGGGAAGGAAGAACTTAGGCAATTTGAAACCATTTTCCATTTGGTAGCTGAGTACCTGGAGCACACTCTACTGGGTCTGACTATTGGTGTGGTCAGACCCATGCCCAGTTCTTGGGAAAGACCTCTTCCAAGCTCCTTCTCTTCTAGGGATTTGGTAGCATTTTGTTACAGCTTAGACAATACTATTACCACCCCAGCCACCCCCAGCAACTCATCTTGGTTTGCACAAGCATCTGACTTGGACACATTTGTGTTTTCTTCCCCTTAGCACATTGTGTGTCAGTGTAATTGCATGCTTGTATGCGTGTATGCAGGTGAGTGTGCACATGGGTGCCTGTGTGTGTGGCCAGAGGTTAGCCTTACATGTTGTTCTTCAGGTTCTGTCTACCTTATTAGGGTCTTCCTCTGGCTTGGGGCTCACCAGGTCTGATGGTCAGGGAGCCCCCATGGATCTACCTGTCTCTGCCTCTTCAGCATTGGGATTACAAGCACGTGCCACCATGTCCAGATTTTCAAAACCATCCTTTCTAGGGATCTAACTCAGGGCCTCCCACAAGCAAGGCAAACACTTTACCAACTGGGCTATTTCTTGAGCATTTTTTATACTTCCTAATTCCGTAAATTTTGGTAGAAAAGAACAGTGGGTCTATACCTGTGGCTGGACCTACAGAAAATGATCAGATTATAAGGGCCACACAATCCCCTGAATGGTGATAAATGGGTATAAACAACAATAGGGGGCAGGTTTTTATCTTAATCATTAACATGCCACTCTTCATCTTTGTAGAGAAATGGGAAGCTTACCAGGGCAGCTTAAAGGGCAACCTTGCTCAGACAGAATAGCGTGGCTATGGATGCTCCTGGGCTCCCTGAGAACTCGTGCCTTCTCACCGTTTTCCCTAGTTAGCTGATCTGCTTTCATCACCATGGCCACCCACAGACAGCTGCAATCCCTCTCACACAGAATAAAACCACACACTGCATCATGAGAAACTGGGTGGGACCATAAACGTCTCTGAGTGTCTGTGTGTGTCTGTGTTTAATTCAAAATTCACCACAATGGCCAGATACTGAAGCTGAGGGTAAGCCGTAACATGATCTGAGAGTTCCGTGAATAGACTTTCCTCACACATACTGACACCCATGAGTCTCAATGGCTTCATACCTTTAGGGATATATATGAAATTAATTTGTCCCTGATCATCTTATAAATGAATGCTTGTCAAAGATGGAGCAAAGCATAACAGGGTAAGCCTTGGTGGGTGATTTGACATGATTTTTTTTTTTTCAGGGAAAACCTGTTCATATGTGCATTTATTCCCGTGAGTGGACTGCACGTGGTCACAGAATGAACTCCAAATCAGCTTTTCACTCAGGCCTTTTCCTCTCCTTCCTGGCTGTCCTAGCATAGGCAACTCTATGCCTTGGCCACACGAAGGGGCTAGAAGATGCTGTGTCTCAGTGCAGTAGAAATTGCACCTGTCAGGATGAAGCTCTTTAGAGTAATGTCCTAGAACAAGTCCTCCATCGCCACTCTGCAGAGTAGACCCTGGGGGATGTCGAATCCAGGGTCCCTTCTGACCCTTTGTCAGGGCTCTTACCATAAACATTCGGCTCTGATTTCACTCCTCTCCCTCTCTGGCAGAAGCTGTTTCTCATTATTGGGTTTGAAAGGTGAACCACCAGTCCTTGACCTGGCTTTTCATATCTGGAGACTAATTCCTCCAGGTTTGGAAAGATCTGTCTTGGAACACCTTCCGCCGTCTGCAACGACATTAAATAAACGGTCGCTCTCCATTGCGCAACTGTGGGAAAAACATGACAGTTCTTGCAACAGTGGTTTTTAGGGCTGCGTCTGAGAGCTGAGGAGCGGAAAGGACGAGGCTAGCCGCTCAGGCCCAGTGTTCCCCCCCACTGCCTGCCGTAGAGGTTCCTCATTCTGAAGAGGAACCTTGGGCCCCAGCTGCTCTTTATAAAGGGGACTTCTACTTTAAAGATCCTCAGTCACTGTTTAAGTGGCAAGTTGTCTGGGGTGCTTCTTACTGCAGCTCCACTGGGGTTCCCTGTCAGACTGTGCCGGGCTGTCAAGTTAGGGGGACTCAAGAGAGAAAATGCAAAAATTGTTGACCTGTAAGATGCGTGTGGACTCTCCACAGGGCGCAGATAAGAGAAACAAGTCCCAGTTTATACTGAGAGTAGGATGTCAATGTGACTTAGTGCAATCGTGGACTTGTTTTCTGGTTAGCAACTGGAAAGAAAAGAAAATTCCTCTTTTCTGATAGGACTTTACAGAAGGAATTTAAAAACAAAGAGTTTTCTTCCCCTGCTCTTTGAATGTGGTTTTCTTGGTCATCACCATGGTGGTCCTATAGCCCTAGCATGGGCCAACAGCTATGGCTGGAAGGTGGCTTTTTGAACTGCATGCTTCACCTCCAGGGTAGAGATGTGAATGCTTGGCGTGCATTTCCTTAATGGGGTCGCTTCAGCTCCAAGCATCACCTGCTGCAGGACTGTAATGCAAAGCCTTCCTTCAGCCAAATGCTTCTCTGGATCTGAGTTATGTGCCACATGGAGAGCTCCCTGTTTTGTTCATAAAATTGAACAAAAGGGACAAAACAGGTTCTGGGGGGACCATCCAGAATTCCCCACTGCATACAAAAGGAAAAATGGGTTTCAAAATAGTCTGCTTTACAGAAGGCATTTTATTTCGAGATAATTTCAGACAGACAGAGATGAATTGGAAAAATAGTAACATTAAAATTCCCATAAATTCTCCACTTACGTTCTATATAATAATATTTTATTTGTTTGCTTTCTTATTCTCTCTAAAATGTATACGCTTATATATATTTGAATATACATATGTATAGATATGTATTTTGTTTGTTTGTTTGTTTGGAACTGAGGACCGAACCCAGGGCTTTGTGCTTGCTAGGCCAGTGCTCTACCACTGAGCTAAATCCCCAACCCCTTGTTCTAATTTTGAAACAAGGTTTCAAGTAGCCCAAGCTGGCCTCAAGTGCACTATATACGTGAGGATGACTTTGAACTTCTGAACCCCCTGCTTCTTTCTACCTCTTAAGTGCTAGGATTACAGGCATGAGCCACCATAACCAGTTTACATATGTATATCCTTTTTTAAAAAACTGTTTTCAGGGCTGACCGTTTGGTATTCAATAGTCAGTTGGTGTGATTTTCCTGGCAGAGGACCATTTCTCCCACTCTAAGCATCTTTTAGTTGCCTGTCTTTCTTTAAGTAGGGTTGAGGCCTCATGAGCTTTCCCCTGTCCACATTCACAAGTCTGGTGGTGTCAGCCATGTTCAAGTCGTGTTAGGCAGCCAGGTTAGTGGAAAGTTAATGAATACAAGTGACATTATGCAGTCTGAGTGGGTTATATTTATGTATTTAGGTGTGTGTGTGTGTGTGTGTGTGTGTGTGTGTGTGTGTGTGTGTGTAAGAGAGCCTGAAGGGAGGAAAGGGCATGGACCATGATACAATTATTATAACCTCAAAGAAATATTCAAAAACATCTGAGGAGTTAAGTTGAAGGCATGATATTTCTTTAATTCTAAGTACTTCAGTAGCCCAAAAGGCAAAGACATTGCACAATCATGTTATAATGATGAAAATGAGAAAATTAACTTTCATGAAGTACTAGTTACTAATCTTGTTTGAATTTTGAAACTAATTCAAATTTTACCAATTGCCTCAAGGATGTCCTCCACAGCAAAAGAAAAAATAGATGCTTTAGTATTTTAGGGATCGTTGTATGTTCTAATCTCTTTCGGATATTCACAGTTACATGAGCATATTGAAGATGTTTTTCAAAATGTATTTTAAGGTCTTATGTTGGTAATTAAGAATTCCATTACATTTGTTATACTTACTTCTTAAAGAATATAACTAAATTCAAAAGAAGCAAAGAGATTTCTCTGTTGAGTGCACAGGAAACCAAGAAAACTAAAGGAGTCCCGAAAACTTCCAGCTATTAAATGGCTCCTGTTCTGTTTTCCGGCAGCTGTGGACATGTTTGACTTTGGACCCTTGGAGCTTGTGTCCACCCGCCCTTCCCACTCCCATCTTCAGATGTTAGTATTACAACAGTTTTCAATGGAGTCCAGGTCCATGTGTTTGACATTTACAGGGGCGGGCTTAGCTGCCTCCACAGTTTGAAGGAACAGCCAGGGTTACTAAAACATGGAATTCAACTCTAGTACTGGCCTCTTTCCCTCAGAGAAAAGTCAAGCTCACTGCTTATCAAACTTGAGGTGGCACTCCTGTTTTTGAAATCCTCCATGTGGTCACATCAAAGATTCAGGAGATGACCCCAGCTTTCCCCTAATCCCCACACTGGTTGTGTCCCAGTCCTTATGTCCTCTTACCTGTATTTTGTAATATCCATGTTTCTCTCTGAAGATTCGGTAGGTGTAGACCAACTTTTTAAACCTATAGGAAAATGACTCTGTGAATCATAATGTTCTTATATAGAAATCTCCACAGTGGCTGTCTTTATAGTTTAGACACAATGTGTTTTTCAGTCTTAGATCCCAAGAGAAAACGACCATTTTACCAGACTCTCTCATCTCAGTTTGAAAGAAAAAGGAGTTTTGAAACACAGAACCTCTTGGAGATGATGGAGTGTGAACTCTACCCGAGAGGATGAGGGCAAAGAATTGAAGGTCCTTGCTTACAACTTGACCTTTGTCAGGAAGTACAACTATTTCATAACCAGAATTCCACACGACCTGTTCTATCATTTTTCATCTCTTTCTCAACCTCACTGAGTCCACCATTCCTTGACCCATGGACTTCCCAATCCATCAATTTTTCCTCTTCACTCTTTTCACTTACACACTTTCAACTTCTTCCTTGACTGCTCTGGTTAATTTTTTTGTCACCTGGACACAAACTGGGGTCATCTGAAAAGAGGAAACCTCAACTGAGAAAATGCTTTTATCAGATTGGCCTGTATGAAAGTCTATGGGGCCTTTCCTTGATTAATGATGGATGTAGGAGGGCAGACCCATTATGAGTTGTGCCATCCCTGGGCAGGTCCTATCAAGTATGAAAAAGACAGCTGAAATTGATTTAAAAACACAAAGGAGAAACATTATTATTCCTTTTCTGATGACAGAAGACACTCATTTAGGATAGTCATCCATCTTGGTGCTGACTAGCTTGTCTCTCTGCTGCTAGTCCCTGGAAGATAAGTTCCCAGTAACCCTGACTCAGAGACCCCTACCTCAAAATGTACATCCTCGGTGACCATCTGGTTCTGATGTGACTAACTGATTTTTTGGCTTCCATAGCCTGCTTGTACAGAAACTCAAGGTCTTCTTGGGGTTTCACCTTTAAAACCCTCCCCTCTCTCCCCTTCTCATGGCAATCTCAAGTTTGGCGCAGAAATTGTTATCTTGCCAGCCATTTTAATGAATGTAACTAAGTATAATCCAGATCAAGCCTGTGGTCTTTTCCCAGGAGTCTCAAACTCCATAATATTTTTATTTCTCTGACTTATGCTGATATATATTTTATAAAAATTCTTTAAAGTTCCAAGGGTGTATTCTTTTATTCCAAGAATGATTTTGTCTCAATATTTAAAATAGCATTACAAAGTGACTTCTTCTAGTATTTACCATTGTAGGAGAAGTTCATTTCACTGTGATTCCCTAGACGGGGGAAGGTGGGCTACTTTAGAGTCATGCATGCATCATTATCAAGTCAGGGTGAAATATTCTGAATCTTGATAATCTGAAGTAAGTCTCTCCTAGCCACAAATTACCACACACACACACACACACACACACACACACACACACACGCACGCGCACGCATGCACGCATGCACGCATGCACACACGCACACGCACACGTGCACTCATCACTAATAACCATTGTTTTTCCATATCCCATGTGAATTCACTGCTCTATGCATGAATATACCAGATGTTATGGTTAAAAAAAAAAAAGGGTTAAAGATTTAGCTCAGTGGTAGAGAGCTTGCCTAGCAAGCACAAGGCCCTGGGTTCGATCCTCAGCTCTAAAAAAAAAGAAAAAAGAAAAAAAAGAAAGAAAGAAAGAAAAAGGGGGGGCTGGAGAGATGACTCAGTGGTTAAGAGCACTGGCTGCTCTTCTAGAGGTCCTGAGTTCAATTCCCAGCAACCACATGGTGGCTTACAACCACTTATAATGAGATCTGGTGCCCTCTTCTGGCCTGCAGGGACACATGCAGGTAGAATACTGTATGCATAATAAATAAACAAATAAATCTTTTTTTTTTTTTAAAAAAAAAAAAAAAAGGTAGCTGAACGTGAGCCTAAGGAGCAAGTCAGAAAGCAGCTTTCTTCCATGTTTCCTGCCTCTGCTCCTGCTTGGGTTCACGCCCTGAATTCCCTCAGTGATGGACTGAGATCTGAACATGTAAGCCAAAGAAACTATTTTCTCCCAAAGTTGCTTTTGGTCATGGTATTTGACACTGCAGTAAAAAACAAACTAATACATTTATCCTGCTTAGATTACTTACCCATCATTATCATCATTTCCTTTAATTACTCAAGTGATATACATATGTATGTATATCATATGTACATATGTATATATATGTATAATATGATTTATGTGAATGTTAAGGAAGTATAGCCTAATTCAATGGTTTGATTTACAAACTTCAATTTTATGATTTCTTTGGTTTACGTAGTATGAAAATAATATGTGTCAGTAGAAATTACAGTTCAGATCTTGAGATTTTAATCAATACACTATTTCCATCTTGTACCAGGCTTTTTCTTTTGGGCCACCAACCAGCTTCCAAATCACGACACAGAGACTTCTTATTAGATATGAATGCTCGGCCTTATCTTATGCCTTCCCACTAGCTCTCATAACTTAACCTGTTTCTCTTCATCTATGCTTTGCCTCAGGGCTTTTTAACCTTTGTTTTCGTCTATAGATCTTACTTTCACTGCTTCTTGTGTCTGGCTGACTAGCAGCTGCCTGGCTTCTGGCCCTGGGCATGTCCCTTTCTTTCTCCCTCATTCTCCTCTCCTCTCTCTTCTCCTTGAGCCTAGATTTCTCCTCCTGTTTATTCTCTCTGCCTGCCAGCCCCACCTATGCCTCTATTGCCTAGCTATAGGCTCTTCAGCTTTTTATTAGACCAATCAGATGCCTTAGGCAGGCAAGGTGAAACAAATACAACACATCTTTACATAACTAAACAAATGCAACACAAACAAACGTAACAACCCTTACATCATTCATTAAACAAATGCAGCATAAGCAAATGTAACACATCTTTACCTAGTTAAAATAATAGTTTACAACATTTCCCCCTTTTGTCTAAATAAAAAGGTAACTTCAACATAGTAACACTTTATACAATAAGAACAATTACCAAGTAAAAATTACCTTTGCAATATCCAGTCCATTTTTATTTGGCAAATCCAGAAAAAAAAATACTCCATTATTTATCCTATCTTAGTGAGTCCAAAGTTTTGTAGTTTTTCATAACTATGGAAAACTGTAACTATAAATATCTAGTCTTCAACTTCATTAAAGACTCCAGAAGGATATAATACTACCTGAATAAATAGGAAGGGCAGTGTAAGTCACTTCTAAAACTATAGAAACGACAGTCATCTGACTGCCTGGACAGTCACCCACAGTTCCTCTATAATGTTGGGGCATTCATCTTCAGTCTACAGGCCTAGAATATCTGGCAGACTCTTCTATGAAGCAGGAATTTTAAAGGACTGTCCCACCTAGTCTTGGCAAATTTCATCAGTCACTTTCCTGTGTGTCCTGCAGAATGTCTGGCAGACTTTTCTATGAAGCAGGAGTTTTGAAGGACTATCCTGCTTTATTTTGACAAAGTTCAGCAATCTTTTTCCTTTGTGTTCTGCTTGTCCAGTTTGCACAGCAGACTGTCAGCAATCGAGGTGAAACATTGGGCAAGTTTCTTGCCCAAATGGCTAGCTTTGCCACATTGAAAGCAAACTCCATATGGAGGTTCTTTGATGCCCACCATTCATTTATGAAGTGTATTGGTGCTGTCAGGAGCAGATTTGTCTCACTGTCATGAAAAGCCTTAGGTTATTAAACATCTTAAATGCCATATTTTATAGGCCTTTGACGTGTTTGATGATCACCTATCTATCTAAAAATATATCTCTGTATGATCTTGAAAACATACCTAACATGACTACAACTTTGATTATAGATGACAAATAACCTGCATTTCTTAATTATACATTACATTTTAAAATAAGCTGCATAAGCACAATACCTTAAACAAGATTAGAAACATATATACAGTATAACAAAAATAACTTTAAATTTGTATCAATATACCAATGTAAAATATTTGAGTTTCATAGTAGTGTAGACCAAGCTGGCCCAGAACTCAACAGAGATTCCCCCATCTCTGTTACACAAAGTCTGAGATTAAAGTCATGTGCCACCATGACCAGCTTCTGTGGTGATAGTTTATTTGTGCTAAAATGTGGTGATATTTTATTTGTATGTTAATAAATAAAGTTTGCCTGGAGATCAGAGGTAATAGCAAGCCATTAACACGAAAGTCAGGCAGTGGTAGCACACACCCTTAATCTGATCACTTGGCAGGCAGGATCTCTGTGTGTTCTAGGCCATACTAGGGAACAGAGCCAAGCATGGTGACACAAGCCTTTAATTCTAGTACCAACCATAGAGATCTGGAGGTCTGTACAGACAGGCAGTGACAAGGAAGTGAGGTAGCTGGGCTAAGAGCCAATGAGAAGGCAGAACAGCAAGGCAATAAAGGCTGAGGTTAGACAGGAAGCAGCCCCTTTTTGGTAGCTGCAGAGCTGGAGAGGTAAAGTAGGTGGCTCTCACTATTTCCCTGGTCTCTAAGGCTTTCACCCCTATATTTGGCTCCATGTTTCTTATTTAATAAGACTATTTAGAAATTTGCCTACAAGCTTCACTCAAACTCTTTTTTTTGTTTGCTTATTTGTTTGTTTGTTTGTTTTCAAGACAGGGTTTCTCTGTGCTGGAACTTGCTCAGTAGACCAGGCTGGCCTAGAACTCCGAGATCACCTGCCTCTGCCTCCTGCCCAACTCACTCAAATTCTTAATGGTTCCAGGGAATCAATTATTTTCCTGTGTTTCTCAGAAACAATTTTCTTTCTTGCCTTTTCTTCTTAAACCCACCCTCTCCCTTTTTTAAAAAAAAATTTATGTGTTTGTGTGTATGTTTGTGCACCACATGCCTGTCTGGTGCCTAAGGTGGCCAGTGCTCCCAATTGTTGAGTGGAGGGAGAAAGACTATTTTTTTAAGGTGAGAGACTTTATAGGTTTTACTTTCCAATTACATGTTATTTTCATCAGAGTAATATATGCATGCAGTTTAAAAGGTCAAGTGCGTGTGTCCATCTCTCAGTGAAGTAATCACCAGTGAGAAACAGCAGACGACGGGAGCACTCAGGGGAGAACCCTAGTCTTCTAGCACATGCTCACCACTGTCCCTTCCCAGACAGTGCAACGCCCATCGCTGCCACACCTACTGCTGCCACACCTACCACTGCCAAGCTTGTATCGATGCCATGCTTGCACACATCAAAGCCTGCAACTCAAATACTCTGCCATCATCACTGTGGACAAAGCTGTGTATTTGGCTCTCCAAAGCAAGTTCCTATTTTCCCTTTTCAAGGACACAGCTCCAGTCATTCTCTGACGTCACTACTAAGAGCCTGTGTGGTCCTTGTATAAACTGTGAGTCAGATCATGTCATTCCTCCGCACAACAGAGTCTAAGTTTAGAATAGTCAGGCCAATTTTAGAGATGCAAAAGTTTGGAGTGTCGGGAGGAAAGTCCTGTCTCCACAGCTCTAAGGCTTCTTACAACGCTGATGAGGAGTTGGTTCCAAAGAGGTGTGTGCAAGATGGCTTGATAGACAGCTCTGCCATAGCAGATTAGTGAGGAAAGAGACCACAAGTAGCATCATTTCCATGTGGAAACACATAAACTTGGATCTCTGCTCCATACTTGAACAACTCCATTTTGGAAAAAAAATAAAATAAAATAAGTAAAGAAGCTTTGGAGAAATAACTACAAATGAACATCTTAATAACCTCAAAGTAAAAAAGACATTTTTAATTGTAAAAATTTCAAGCGACAAAACAGAGTAATGTGTTTTTGTTTGTTTAATTAAAGCTTCTATTTATCAAAATACACTGTTAACAAAGTGAAAATGTCCAGAGACTGAGAGAGTCAATCACAGCACTAATGTATAATGAGGATACTAAGACAAAAGAAATGTCAGTGAACACAGGAAAGATGACGGTTCATTTCGATACTGGCTAGAAAAATGCATAGTAAGCAACAGAGATGTCTCATCTCACATGAGACTGGCAGAGCTTGAAGAATTTACCAATTACTGCAGGGTATAATACCTTTGAGAACAATTTGATAAAATTTAGTAAAATTAGAAAAATGTGTATTTTATGAGATAGCAATATTGAAACAAAGCAGATAACGCCAACATTTTATCATTTATTAAGAAGTAAAGATTTAGAGAAACCCTGTCTTGAAAAAAATCAAAACAAAGCAAAAAAAAAAAAGTAAAGATTGGTGGTCCTTCACATTTAGTTCATTTAAAATACTTAACAGGGTGAGGCATGGTGGCACATGCCTTTCTTTAATCCCAGCACTCAGGAGGCAGAGGCAGGTGGAGTTCTGTGAATTCGAGGCCAGCCTGGTCTACAAAGTAAGTTCCAGGACAACCAGGGCTGTTACACAGAGAAAAATCTGTCTTGAAAAAAAAAACAAAACAAAACTTAAAAGAGGACTTAAAAGGGAGAGATGCCTCAACAGTTAAGAGCGGCTGATGCTCTTACAGAGGACCCAGGTTCAGTTCCCAGCACACAAAGTAGCTCACAATCATATGTTGTTCAGGTTCAGGGGGTCTGATCTTTTCTGTTCTCTGTGGGCACCAGGCACATTCCTGGTGCACAGATACACGTGCAGGCAAAAACTCAAACACTAAAAAAAAGTGCATCTTTAAGGTAAAATAAAATGTTAATAATTCATGAATATAAAGCCAAGTGAAAGCATTCAGTAATAAATTACATAATTATTTCTAATGTGATTAAATTAAATTATTATTACAATAACTACAAAATAGGGGTTAGGAAGGTGGCCCCGTGGTTAAAGCACTGGCCACGCAAGTGTGAGGACTGGAGTTCAGATCTTCAAAAACCCATGAAATGCCGGTGGTTGTGGCAGACCTGTCTTTTCGGCCTCAGAAGGTACACCCAGGAGATCCCCAGAGTAAGCTGGCTGGTAAGTGAAGGGCTCTAACAAGCCCAAACATGGTGCTTCCTTGTGCTAAGCCCCTAGATTCCCTTATTTGACCACTTCCCCATTCCTGAGACTGTCCACCAAGGTTAGACTAGCTACTAACATTCCTTATTTGGCTACACTGACCAACAGAGTCAATCAGAACTTACCAGCTTACCCTGGCACAGGCTTCCCCTTTTTTGCTCCTGTTAGGCCTGTGGTTTCTGTTTCTGCCTGATTCAGATTCCACCACTTGTCTATCTCTCTTGCTTCATCAATGATCTCTTGGTGTTGGAAACAGGGGTCTGGGTGTGATCTGCTCCCAACAGTGCAGCAGTCCCTTCATTAAAACTAGCTTTATCTTTCTGCTCTGGGTTCAACTGAGAGAATCCACCTCTGAGAATAAGGTGAAAGAGCAATCCCCAAGGATGCCCTACACCAACCTCAGGCTTCCATGTGCTTCATAAATGCCTACACATCCCGCCCCCTCAACACACACACACACACACACACACACACATGCACATGCACACAGAGACAGAGAGAACATTCTTCAAAATGATTTAAAACTCCATAAACCTAATATGTCCCTTTTAATTATAAAAGAAAATGGCTTTATTCAAATGCAAATTTTAACACAAACACTAAGGAGGACAGAAGAACAGATGGAGGGAGGGAAGGTCAAGGAAGGCAGGAATGCTGAGAAGAGGGAGGAAGAGGAGGTGCATCAGTGGCTTCAATGTCCACTGAGAATTTGCCTTTGTGTAGATTTTCAGCTATTGAGTAGACTGTCAGCCACTGAAAAGGTCTTTTACCTGTCTGTGGAATGATAATGCAGGATCCCTCCCCCCAAATTTTCTTGTTTATTCATCTTTAATAATCCTGCCACATCTTCTTCAACTTTGGGAAGACCGTCCATGAACTGAGGCATAAATCTAATTAATCTTAACAGTAAAAACCTGTAGTCAAATATCGGGGTAGTAACTTGAAAGATCAGAGAAGCAGAGCAGCCAGCTACCAGAAACTTCTTACCTCTATGAAATCTCAGACTGAATGAGGCGATCCTGTCTCTATGAATCCTCAGACTGAATGGGCTGGCAAGATCCTGTCTTCACCTGCCTTATATTCCTGTCTCCATCTCCCTAGTGCTGGGATCAAAGGCTTGAGCCTCCCAAGTGCTGGGATTAAAGGCAGTCACCACCACTGCCAGGCTCTGTTTCTCTTTAAGACTGATTCAATCTCGTGTAGCCTAGGGTGGCCTCTGAACTCCTGATCTTCCTGCTTCCTCCTCCCAAGTGCTGGGATTAAAGGTGTGTGCATCACAGCCTGGCCTCTATGGTTAACTAGTAGCTCTGCCCTCTGATCTCCAGGCAAACTTCATTTGTTAGAATACAAACAAAATATCATACAACAATGACATATTGAACTTTACAGGGATCAATATTTTTGTATTGAAAGCAAGTTACAAAAGAAAGAAAGAAAGAGAGAGAGAGAGAGAGAAAGAGAGAGAGAGAGAGAGAGAGAAGGGAGGGAGGGAGGGAGGGACAAGTTACAGGTTTTGCTGCATAATCCTCTAGTGATCTTGATGGGAGCCTTCTAGATTCCAGGCATTTCCTGACTGTTCCAATCTTTATATAAACTCAAAAACAAGACATTTTAAAATATGCAAAGAACTAAGCCCTGAGTAATCATAATTTTTCTCACCAACCTTTTGACATTCTGTATTTAGACAGCAAAGGTATGCTTTCATTTATTTATTTTGTTTGTTTGTTTGACTGAATACCCTTCTTCTATTTTTGTGTATATTGTTTGTATACATGTCTACCTTTGGCTGAGCCTCATCAGAAGCACCAATTTCACTTGCCAAGGCCATAACACAAACCCAATATCCCATCTATGGAAGAAATGTCTGTCTGTACTAAGCCCCCTAAAGGAATAAACTATGTGTAGTGTTGATTCTCACATCCTTATTTTACTTGGGTCTTTGACTAGCACAAAATCTTGGAGTATAGATGAATTATTGCAATTTTATTAAAAATTACTGTACTTATAGTTACAGTTTCACACTTACATTTTCTTTTTTAGATTAAATAATCAAAGATGACCAAGCAAAAATGCTTTCTTTATATATGTATGTATATATGCATCCATTCAAAAAATTCTTTATGGGTTGGGGATTTAGCTCAGAGCACTTGTCTAGCAAGTGCAAGGCCCTGGGTTTGGTCCTCAGCTCTGGAAAAAAAAATAAAATAAATAAAAAATAAAAAAATAGGGCTGGGGCTGGAGAGATGGCTCAGAGGTTAAGAGCACTGACTGCTCTTCTAGAGGTCCTGAGTTCAATTCCCAGCAACCACATGGTGGCTCACAACCATCTGTGATGAGATCTGGTACCCTCATCTGGCCTGCAAACATACATGCTGTATACATAATAAATAAATAAATCTTTTAAAAAAAAATAGGGCTGGAGAGATGGCTCAGAGGTTAAGAGCACTGGCTGGTCTTCCAGAGGTTCTGAGTTCAATTCCCAGCACCCACATGGTGGCTCACAACCATCTATAATAAGACCTGGTGTCCTGTTCTGGCCTGCAAGGATATGTGTAAACAGAACACTGTATACATAATAAATAAATAAATCTTAAAAAATAAAAAAAAATTCTTTACAGTAATGTAGTCAATACCAGTTTGCTTTAATCTGATATAAATATCAGAAAACAGCCATGATTTTTGCCTCAATGATTATGCCAGATTTCTTTCTCATAATAAAGTCCAGATGGGCCATAGTCATCTTCATGTCCTATAATATATGATGGTGGTTGGGTACCTTAATGCCATTTGTTGATTGAACCACATCACATTACTTCCATTTTTACTTTCCTAACTTCGGATGGCTTAGACTCTTTCAGGGGTCTCCCCTGGCCTTGCTGTGTTAATATGGAACTCTTTTCAGTCTATTCCACAGATAGCATCCTAAATAATACTTTACAATTATCAATGGGATATAGAGGTGAAAACTCAGAGCTGGGAGAAGGAAGAAAGCCAGAGAAGAGGAGAGATGGGAAGGGCCAGAAAGAGTGTGGGTGACAAACCCCAAGCAAGGAGAGGTAAAAACCAGAACAAGGGAGTGCAAGTAAGATCAACAAAAGAAACCCAGCTCAGTGGGTAGAATGCTCGCCTGAGGCCCTGAGTTCTGTTTACATAAGCTCAGGGTGCTGGTCTGCCTGTGATTCTGGTACTTGGAAGGCCAAGGCAGGAGTATTGCCATGAATTTGATGTCAGTCTAAGCTAGAGTGTGAGACTCCCTGAATAAATAAATAAATGGATAGATAGATAGATAGATAGATAGATAAACAAACAAATAAGCAAGTTCCACAGACACAAGCAGTATACACACCCATACACACATATACAGGAGTCTGATAATCTGAGTTACAGTGAGCACATACCCAGAACGTAAGTAAGCACAGATAGAAAGATGGTAGATGATTGATTGATAGATAGATAGATAGATAGATAGATGATGGATGGATGGATGGATGGATGGATGGATAGATAGATGATAGATGGATGGATGGATGGATGGGTGGATGGATGGATGGGTGGATGGATGGACTTACAGATAGATATCAAACCACATTGTTTAAAGCCCTCCCTGATTCTTACTATTTTTTAAAATAAAAGTAGAAGGTCCTTATAGTAGCCAAGGACCTACACAATCCATAAATCGAACCTCACTTTTTGCCCTTTTCTATGCTCCAGATACACCACCCTTCTTATTGTGCTCTAAACACATCCACAAGTTCTCAAATCAGAACTGTAAGTTTTTTCCCTCACACACCAGATTGACTTCCTTCTCCATTTCATCTGCGCATCAGATTTCAGGTGTTCAGAGAGGTCCCCAAACCACTAGTCACCTTCCATTTCCCCCTTGTACTTCATATACACTTTTAACCGTATTATAATTGTTACAATCGTTATTTGTTTATTTGAGACAGTGTCTTACTATGTTGCTCTGGATGACCTGTAACTTACTGTGTAGACTAGGCTGGCTTCAAACTGATATAGAGATCTACCTGTCTCTGTCTCCCAAGTCCCACATCCCAGGATTAAAGGTGTGCACCACCACACCCAGCAACTTCAACCTTTATTTTTCTCTGTACTCCTGTCTTGGGAAGTTGGAATAGAGCTCATCCACCAGTCTTTCCGACAACCAATCCCCATCCTGAGGCTATTGTGGTGATATGGTTCCCCCAATATACTGTGCACCCTAATAAACTTATCTGAGGTCAGAGAACAGAACAGCCGCCAGACAGCTATAGAAGCCAGAAAATGGTGTCACACATAGCTTTAATCCTAGCATTCCAAAGGCAGAGATCCAGATGGATCTCTGTGAGTTCAAAGCCACACTGGAAACAGCCAGGCCTGGTAACAAGAGCCTTTAATCCCAGGAAGTGATGGCAAGAAGCAGAAAGGTATATAAGGTGTGAGGAACAGGAACTAGTTAAGCTTTTAGGCTTTTGAGCAGCAGTTCAGCTGAGATCCATTTGGATGAGGATTCAGAGGCTTCCAGTCTGAGGAAACAGGATCAGCTGAGGAAATGGCAAGGTGATGTGGCTGTGGCTTGTTCTGCTTCTCTGATCTTCCAGCATTCACCCCAATATCTGGCTCCCGGGTTTGTTTTTAATAAGACCTTCTAACAATTCGTGCTACAGACCATCTTGGAATCATTTGTTAACATATAAAAGCCATTCATCACCCCCCACAGAGATCCAACTTTTTATTATAAATCAAAACATCATACCTCCCTACCTCTAATTCTCCATTTTCTCTGCTAAGTCATATTATTGAACTTGTGATTAAAATAGTTGTGCTAAATGGTGAACCTGCAGCCTGGTACATAGTGAATGCTCAATACAAGATGCCTCCTTTTTGTGGCTTACAGCAGTATTTTTAAATAAATACAAGTATTTGTGGTAAGTACTAAAAATACATCAATTAGAACTTCTGCTTCCAGCCAAGATGAAATAATGGGACCACATTTATGATCCCTTCTCCTCAAAAAGCGCCACCCCCAAACTAGGAAAGGGTCCATGGAATTGCAGCCTTTAAACACTGGCTATTTCAGGACACTGATCCCCCAGAGAATGGAAGGAAAAGCAGGCTTGCTACATTGGTTTCGGCTGGAAGGCATGTTTCCTGTGGCCTGGCAAGGACCATGGTGACTCAGTGTGGGGGTGTCTAACAGTTCTTCTAATGCAAAGAGGAACTGGAACTAAGCAAAGTCCAAGGTGACCAGAGTTTATGATCTGAAAGCAGTTCTCTTCCTCATTGAACAGGGGAGAACTGTGGTGATTGTTTGTGTTCTGACAAATGAAATTTGCCTGAAGATCAGAGGGCAGAGCTAGCCACTAGTTAACCATAAAGGCCAGGTAGTGGTGGCACATACCTTTAATCCCAGCACTTGGGAGGAGGAAGCAGGAAGATCAGGAGTTCAAGGCCACCCTGGACTACAAGAGATTGATCCAGATTAAAAGAGAAACAGAGTCAGGTGGCAGAAGCTCACACCAGGGAGGTGGAGACAGGAATATGAGGTGGGGGGAGACAGGAGCAGCCTCCCTTTTTGGTCTGAGGATTCAGTAAAGGTAAGAAGTCTCTTTAGTGGCAGGCTCCTTTACTTTTAACTCTGATCTTTCAGCATTTACACCGATACTTGACTCCAGTTTTTATTAAGACCAATTAGAATTTGTGGAACAGAGAACTACTTGTATATCCATCAGTGGGCTATGCAGAAAGACAGCCCACCCCTACCCGGTAGGGGAACAGAACAGAAGTCACTCTGGAACCAAAGCTATTCTTGGTTCTAGTAAACCCTCAAAAGGTAAGACCATTTCCAAATAACTTAGTGCCTCTTAGTACAAAGTTCAAGAATATTTGTGGGAATGCTGAATGTTGACACTAAAAGGTAAAATTCATTGTGTCTGGCACCTCATCAAAAATTTCCAGGCACAAATAAATACAGGAAATAAAATCAACAATGAGAAGAAGTAAACCAGCAGTAAAAAGTTAATCAATAGAAATAGACTCAGGAATGATAGGTAATAGGAGAAGACAAGGATAATAACACAATTTTATTCCAGAAGTCTAAGACTCTGGAGGAAAGATGGAAATTTAAAGTGTGGATAATACCTCACAAAAAGCAGTGAGATAAAAGTCCACTGAGTCCAAAAGGAAGAATGTACTAGATAGGTTTAGCAGCAGAATAAATATCACAGAAGAGAAGAAACTTGAGTACAAAGAAAATTAAAGAGAAAAAAAAAAAACATTTGTAATGCTGGACCCTCTTGGCTTCACTTGTTTTGAACTGTTTCACTGCAGCGTGGGCTAGCCTTGGGAAATGTCACTTGTTGCTGAATCATGAAGTGCTATGTGTAGATCTCATCTGATTCATGCACAGTTCGTTCATGAGTATTTTGTCCCAGTCCTGTGGTCAATGTCATGGAAAATCACGTTTGTAGTCTAGCCTTTTCGTTTTCTTTTAACCAAGCTTCAAAATGTCAGTGGAAGGAAATGAAACCTATTATAGGACCCAATGATGTCAAACGATTGTGAACTATATTTTTCCATGCTGTGTTGGGGAAACCCTGGAGAAGCCAAGGTAATAAGCCATGTTTTGAGTCCCATCATTTAGATTGGAACGTGTGTCAGTGTAAGCTGGTGCTGTATTAATTTGTTGATGTGCATGGCAAAATTCAAATGTCTAGACTTTTATGAAAGGCAAATTTTCAAATGTGTGAGTACAACAAAACTGTCAATTGTTCCAAATTACATTTAATCCAACAAATAAAATGCAAAATAAGAAATTAGAAATAACCTAGATGTTTGACTATATATAAATTACAATAATTCTAATCAGCAAAATGCTACTCAGTCATGAGGGGATGATAGTGCCAGCTTTGCTGGGCTGGGGAGATGGCTCAGTCAGTAAAGTGCTTCTGCACAAGCATGAGGAAGTGAGTTCAGATCCTCAGCACCCAGGTGAAAGCCGAGCATGGTGTGCTGTGTCTATATTCCCAGCACTGAGGAAGAGAAAACTAGAGGATCACTGGAGATGGCTGGCAAGCTAGTCTGGCCAAATCAGTAAGCTCCAGGATCAATGAATGAGATATCCTGCCTCAAAAACTAAGATGGAGAGCCATTGAGGAAGATGCTTGACATTGACCTCTGGCCTCCACAAATACACATATATGCATATGTATGTGTGTACCATCTCCATACTAACACGTGAACACACACACACACACACACACACACACACACACACATACGTACAGAGAAAATCTAGCTAAAAATTATCATGTATAGAGAGCCATTTGTTACATATACAATTGCAATATGTGCACGGCAAAGTTTGCTGATATATGTGCTGAAAAGTGACTTCTAAATGTAGAGGGAAATGATTTCTGCTTTTGTTTTGTTTTTATATTTGTTCATGGCTCTTTGTGTTCTTTCTTTTCTTTTCTCTTTTCTTTCTTTCATTGTTGTCTCTTTCTCTCCTCACCCCTTTTCTTTCTTTCTTTCTTTCTTTCTTTCTCTCTCTCTCTCTCTCTCTCTCTCTCTCTCTCTCTCTCTCTCTTTCTTTCTTTCTCTTTCTTTCTTTTTTTCTTGTCCTTATGACAGGATCTCACACTATATTCCAAACTGATCTAAAACTCACTGAGTAGCTCAGGCTGGCCCAAAACTCATGACAATCTTCCTACCCCAACCTCCTACATACTGGGAACATGGGAAAGAGTCACTATGCCTAGCTTTAAATTTTATTGTGAGAATTATTTTAGTAGTAGTCATTGTATTTTGGTACTATGATTGCACTCAGAGCCTTGTGCATGCTAGACGAATTCTTTACCAGTGAACTACACCCAGCACTTTGGTTTTTCTAAAAGGCATTTACAAATGTCTTATGCACAATATAGACTGTTCAGCTTATTGCTTTTCTTTCTGAACTCTTTCCAAAAGTCTGGAAGTTGCAACTCTGATGAGAGAAAGTCATTGTCCCAATCCTCTCAATACAGACAGCACCTGCAGCTTCTCAATGGCTACAGAAAGTCTACCCTTCCCTTGATGGATTCTTTCCATGAGTGAATCCTTTTTGCCCCCTAATATCTACCCTATCTGGACTCTGTAAGTTGCAAAGGTTTCAATTTCCTCACTTTCACAAAGTCACACTACACAGACATTTCACACATGGAGGTTTTCTAGCTCGTATGTGTTTGGGTGGTCAGATGCGGCTTCCTGTTCATGAGTACGGTAGCTCTCTAGTCAAGCTGCTAAATAGAGGTTCTCTAGGCTTTCCACCCTTTTCATTATTTCCTCCTGTCCTCCTCATCTTCTTACTTTTTTAATTTATTTTTTAACAGGATGTTATATAGCTCAGGCTAGCCTCGACTTATTGTGTAGCCAAATCTGGCCTTGAACTGCAGATCTTCTTGCCTCCCCCTCTCAAGGGCTGAAATTGATTCCAGGCATACATTACCATGTCTGGCTAGATGGTCCTTCCTTCCTCCCTCCCTCTGTCCCTCTCTCCCTCCCTTTCTCCCTCCCTCCCTCCCTTCCTCCCTTCCTTCCTTCCTTCCTTCCTTTTACTTTTTGGAATTTTGAGACAGAGCCTCACGCTATAGACCAAATTAGCAATCCAAATTGCTAGGTTAACAAGCATGAGTACTTCATGCTTTCCTTGGTTGGCTCTGTGACCACTTAGAAGTCCATATAGTACAGCAAAGAAGGAGTTTGTCTCTGGCAAGTGGGATGGCAAGATTCTGGATATGAGGGCACAACCAAGGTTCAGGTTCCCTGCTTGGGAACTTTATAACATAGTTCTGAGGTAACTACCCTGGACGTATTTCAAGGGCCCTGGGGACATTAGTAAAGTCAAGATGAGGGATATTATATCAACAGTTGGATGGTGCATACTTGTAGTCACAACATTTAAGAGGTGGAGACAGGTCAATTTCTGTGATTTTGAGACCAGTCTGAGCTATATAGTGAATTCAAAGCCAGCCTGGACTTTGTGAAACCCAGTCTCAAGAGACAAAAACTAGTAACAAATAAGAGCAGTTGTTTTTTCCCCTCCTAAAATAGGGATGACATTAGTTACTACAAGGATCTTTGCAAAGGGACATTTCCTCCAGTACTCGTCTCTGTGCTCCAGGGCTTAGGCCCATGCTTGGAACCTAAAGAAATTCAGTATAGGCTTTGCTGAATGAGTAAAAGAAGGTCCTGTTCTAGTCATCCTCCAAGACTCAGTATCAACGTGAGACTTTCTGCTTCTACTGGATCAGTCATTCTGTGCTATCAGCTCCCACAGTGCACCATGAGGCTCTAATCATCACAGCCCTGGCATGCACCATAGGATCCACTTACTTCCTAATTTCCTCTACTATGCTCTGGCCTGTGTTGAAGGCATCAGCTGAGGATCTAGCACAGTGCTTGGCCTATGAGAGACTCTAAATAATGATGATAATAAGCTTTCATCAAGTCTATGATGAGGTCACTAGGGTCATTTGACTTATACTTTATGTCTGAGCACACATGACATCTCATCTGCTCTTCTGTGACATAGGTGAGGACATGAGATGTCCTTCTGTGACCTGGGCAGCAAGAGGGTGATGCTTGATATCTGAAGGTGCTCAGCAAATATTTATTCATTTATTCCTTTCTCATTTGACTTGTCTTTTTAAACAAGCCTAAGTGACATTTGCTTTAGATGAACATATGAGCTGGGTTGACACACCTCAGGGAAGCTGAGAATAAATGTCAAGTTTAAAGAGAATCACAATGTAGACCATGTACCCTGGGATACTGGCCAAGATCTGTCCAGTCTCAAGGATGTCACTTGCATTTTTTTCTATTGCCATGTACTCCACCATAATAAGCTCTTACCATCTCCCATCCAAAGGTGCAATGGTGTAACACTAATTTTAGTACTTTTGAGGAACTTACCTGACTCCCCTTTGAAGGCAGGAGTGATTATGCTATATTGTTAAAAATAAGTTTATGATTACCGTAAGAGCTGAGTTATTCTGTTTCCTAACCCATGACTTTGACTTGTTTTTGAGAATACCCCAACCCTCCCTGACCCTCCTTGACCCTTCCCTGAACCTTTCCAAATCATGGTGACCATGCTCACCATCATCATGCTAATCACATGATATTTTTGACCTGGAAGCACCACCCCTAATGATGCTTCCTGTAACTGCCAGGCCTACCTATGACCTGCCCCTGAGGGCCTAGATGGGAGCCCTTAAGGCCCAAGATCTGGATATGCTGGCTCTCTTGGTTCCTTGTGATCCTGTATGCTGGATGATAGACCGAGCAGAGTTCTCCAGAGAACACTGCTGGACTGCACTTCACCTCTCCCGGATCCTGTAACCAACCCCTTTACTGGCTGTTAGTTACCCCAAAATAAACCTCCTTTTTCACTAAATGGAGTTGCCTTAATAAATCCTCTGATAGTTTTGTTTTCAGTTTTTAGTGGGTTTTTTTTTTTTTTGGTTTGTTTTTTGTTTGTTTGTTTGTTTTTGTTTTTGTATTTCCTTATTGCCCTATAATCTTTCTTCTGTAAAACTATTCATGATTTTGCTCCTTAAAGGGGCCCAAGAAATGGATTCATGGCTGCTCTCTTTAACCTGACTTAGGAGGCAATCACTAGCCAGCTCTTGGGTGTATCCCAATTAAAAAAAAATCAAGCTTGCTTTAAATTTGGCTCAAATTGTGGTAGTGGTCTTATTCTCCACGTTGGGAATTAACACTTTCTTCTTATCAATTTGAAGTTCCAGATCCCAGCACTTGCCACTCATCTGCTCAAGATGGCCCCAGTTCTGGTGAAGGCCACCTTGGCTGTATCACATAGTGGCAGATGACATCATGCAGAAGGAGAGATCACATGGAAAGCCAGTAAACCAGAACAGGGATCAGCAGAAGAGCCAGTCTTCTTCTTCTTCTTCCTCTTCCTCTTCCTCTTCTTCTTCTTCTTCTTCTTCTTCTTCTTCTTCTTCTTCTTCTTCTTCTTCTAACTACCCACTTAGGAAGAACTAACCCAGAGTCCCCCAAGATCTTTCCGAGGGTAATAGCTCCAATACCTATAGTCTCCCTTTGTTCCATCTCTTAACATCAATACATTGGGACCATGCCTCTGACACACGAAACCACAGATGGACACACCAAAAACAAACAAACACCTGAATATCACTTTTAGCTTAAAAAGCTAAGATTGACTTAATGTTCTCTCTCTCACACACACACCCATTTGTCTAGGCACCATTTAAAGAAACAAAGATCTCTGTGTAACAATTAGTAATGACAATCACCTTTCCTTCTTACTTTCTCCAAAACTCCAAGAAGCACGAGAGTCCTCTCCTACAGTGACAGTTCTTTGTTCACCCAGACTTCAGTCAAGCTCCTAAACACCCTAGGCCCACCAGTGCATTTCCCTACACAATTCAGCTTTATCAAAGACTCCTGCTCCACTAATATCTGAGCACCCCTAGTATCTCATCAGATTCTTCTGTCAGCCACCATCACTCAGATTGTATCTAATCACAGTGGCCTTGACTCAGCTAAAATCCTGGGATCCTTTTAGCTAGCATTTCCCTTCTCTCTGATGTTTCCTCCTAGTGCTTTTCCATGTACTGACCCCCATCCTGCTCCTTGCTAGGATTTCCTACCTGTTCATACCAAATTCAGAGTTTCGCCCTACTATCTCTCCCCGCCTGAAGTTGCCATTGCGATGATCACAACACTTGTCAAGAGGGCCCTTGACAAAGTCCTCCTCAATGTCTGTAACAGACGTGATAAAGGATTTGGTGTTTCTCTCTTTCTTCATCTAGAAAATGACAATAACGTCTGCTTGCCTCAAAAGGCCACAAAAGGCATAAAAAGAAACAAAGAAATGCAGCCTACAAAATCCTCTACCAACCTGACAAAGTATGAAATATTAGCACTTTAAATATTGCAAGTGAATGACGCCAAATAGCCTTTCAGGCAGAAATATTATAAAGGGCCCCTACCCTTCTCCACATCAAATAGAGACATATCATTTTCCTTCCCCACCATCCCCACTGCTACTGTCGTGGTCTGCTCATGTGGTATCCACCACTGGAAAGGAAAGGCAGGCAGAAGAGCTGGGTAGGCACATCTTTCTAGTCTCTCCT
The DNA here is from genome assembly GCF_903995425.1 of Onychomys torridus. Classification (NCBI taxonomy): domain Eukaryota; kingdom Metazoa; phylum Chordata; class Mammalia; order Rodentia; family Cricetidae; genus Onychomys; species Onychomys torridus. The sequence continues at coordinate 24,602,098 of NC_050453.1, forward strand.
GGCCATGCCTGGATCTTTAGCATTGCAAAGTAGAATGAGATACAACTCCCTCAGTATATGGCTGCCATCAATCAGGGTTCAACTCATGATGACAAGGTTACTCACGAGACACAGAGGCACAGGACTCCTGGCATGGACTCGCTGTCTCTTATCAGAAAGTTGCCATCCAGGCCTCCCTTGAGGAGCAGGGTTTCACACTCTCTCTTGGTCAGCTGGCCATGGTAGTAAGGCAGATCCATGGAGGGCTAAGTTATGCTTTAGCTGCCCTGGCAACCTGAGATCAAGTCCCAGGCCAGGTGGTGGCTCTGAAGAAGAAAGTGGAGAGAGTAGAGAAAGGGAAATGTCCTTTCTTCCCGTGTTGTCCAAACAAGACGAGGATGGCTCTGTGGGTTCAGTCAGCTTTACAAGACTCAGGAAATGAGAAGGGAGGGGTGACGAAGTGACCAAGACATTTCAGCCTAGGGGTGGCTGGCTTAAATATGACTCACAGAAGCGGTGAGCGTCTTCCAGCTCAGCACTGTGTGTGGCTGCAGCAGCAATGCTAGATTCAAGCCCCCTGGTCCAGGTTACAGTGTGTCTCCCCCCCCCCCCCCCCAGTTTTCATCCCTTCTGGCTATCACTGTGCTCTCTGAGGAGCGTACTACTGACCCTGCTATACTGGATACACACATTCTTCTGGGGCTTTCTCAGATAGTCCTCAGTGTTCATTGCCATCTATTCAAAAGTAAGCTTCTCTGATGAAGGTTGAGAAAAACACTGATCTGTGTATCCAGTTAGTCCTTTGGTGTTGGCTTAATACTATGTCCATTTAACAGTCACAGTAGTAGGTTCTCCCCTAGGTACAAGGATTTATTGACCTCACTAACAGTGTTAAGCACAAATTTCTGTTGGGGGCATCTATCAGAGGCTTCTTTGACACAGGTTTAAACCAATAGAAAATCTTTATTAGCTAGCCAATGACTACATGACTACACTGGATGTTCAGGAACCCAGTGTAGCTCCGAGCCTTCCTTGGGGTGAACTTTTAAGCACAAAACCACATCCTGGCTTAACATACCTCAGCAAGAACAGTTAGCCTAAGCTGGGTATTGTGGTGCACGCTTTTAATCGCAGCATTTGGGAGGCAGAAGCAGTCGGATCTCTGTGAGTTTGAGGCCAGCCTTGTTTACAAAGTGAATTCCAGGACAGCCAGAGTTGTTACATGAAGCAGGACCACAGAAGCCAAAAAAGGAAGCTTCGTACCTTTAGAGACTTTCCCACACTTGTGGAATTCGGTGAATTAGGTCTTCATTTTTTTCATTTTTTTTTTTTGATCCAGTGGTTCTCAACCTGTAAATTTTAACCCCACAGGGGTCACATATTAGATATCCTGCATATAAGATATTTACATTATCATTCATAAAGTAGCAAAATTATAGTTATGAAGCAGCAACAAAATAATTTTATGGTTGTGGATTACTATAACATGAGGAACTGTATAAAAGAGTCACAGCATAAGGAAGGTTGAAACCACTGTTTTGGTACTGTCTATATGCTGAGTTTAATGGCCTGAATGGTACTTTCATCATGGTGTCAGTTGTGCTAATGTCTAGCGGCTTACTAATGTATGGGTGCCTATTACAATTTCAACTCGTAGAGTGGACTTTAATCCAATCAGAAATTGGGTTGGTTACTTCTGTGACATTTGTGCTGCTGTTGCACCAGTGGACATATCTTGCCAGTTGGTCATTACTTTAGCTCATAGGGTTTACAACTGGGTAAGAATAATGATTACTTTTCTTCTCTCATAGCATGCACAGCACTATAAAAACTAGCCAAGAAGAACAAGGCTTCTAGGTGAGAGGCAACTTAATTTCTCTGTGTTTTCATAACTCAACTATATGGTGTCTTCAGCTACAGGGTCTTACCATAGAGTTCTGGAGAATAACCAAAAACAATACAATACCCTATAATATTTGAGATCTATGGGATCTTTGGTGGTTTGAAAATAATGAACCCCAATTGGGCCTAAAGGTGAGTGACTCTGTTCATACCCTGTGAGCCCTGCCCCTAGGACCCATTCCTGGGCCCCAGCCATTACTCTGGGAGCACTCGCCCAACTGGGCCCCAGTTGCCAGGCAGCAGGCAGAGTTCCTATGGGAAGGCCCCTCCCTCAGACCCTGTAATATACATGCCCTGCCCCCATACCCATCTATGGAGACCCCATCTACTTCCTGAGGCTTGGAAACCAACCCCCAGATTTATTTGGGCCTAGAGAGAGAGCGCTCATTGGACAAAGAGCTATCACTGGACCAAGAGTAATCTTAGGAGACAGGGAATCTGCCAGCCCTCATTAGACCAGAAGTTGCTTTCTGAGAAGTAGAATCTGCCACCTCTCATTAGACCAAGAGAGGCTTCCTGAAACACAGAAACTGTCAGCTCCTACTGGACCAAGAGCCCTGATAAGACCAAGAGTGGATCAGTGAGTCACAGAGTCAACTAGCTTGGGTTGACCCAAGAGAAGCTCCCTGAGACACAGAATTTGCCTGCTCCAATTAGACCAAGAGCTAAGATAGGACCCAAACTGGCACCCTGAGACACAGACACAACAAGCACAGAGTGGACCAACAGCAACTTGCTCAGACACAGGCACCTCTTATACCCATTAGAGGAGGAGATGGGCAGGTGTCAAGGCAGAAGTACATATAAAGAGCAATACAGCATCACCAGAACCTAGCCCTCCTCCAACAGCAAGACCTGAACATCACAAAGTAGAAATGGAAGAAAGTGACCTTAAGAATAACATCATGAGCCAGATGGTGGTGGCACATGTAACCCCAGCACTCAGGAGGCAGAGGCAGGTGGATCTCTGTGAGTTCAAGGCCAGCCTGGTCTACAGCTTGAGATTCAGGACAGTCACCAAAACTATACAGAGAAACCCTGTCTCGGGGGCGGGAGGGAAGAATAGCATTATGAAGATGCTAGAGGCCTTTCAAGAAAAAAATGAAAAATGAAATTGAGGAAAAGACAAACAAAAAAGTGGAAGAAATCAGTAAAGAAATTGAGAAAAAGAGAAACAAAAATTGGAAAAATCTATAAAGAAATAGAGGAAAAGGTAAATAAAAAATTGGACAAAATCAATAAATCCCTTAAAGAAAATCATGAAAAAGCAAGTAAACAGTTCAAGACCTGAAAAGGGAAATAGAAACAATGAAGAAGACACAAACAGAGGGAATGCTGGAAATAGAAAATCTGAGTAAACGGACAGGAAACACAGATGCAAGCATAACCAATAGAATACAAGAGATGGAAGAGAGGATCTCTGGTGTAGAGGATACAATAGAGGAAATGGTTTCATCAGTCAAAGAAAATACCAATGCCAAAAAAGTAATAACACAAAATGTCCAAGAACTCTGGTACACCATGAAAAGACCAAACCTAAGAATAATAGGGATAGAGGACGGAGAAGAATACCAGTTCAAAGGCACAGAAAATATATTCAACAAGATCATAGAAGAAAATTTTCCCAACTTAAAGAAGAAAATATCTATGAAGATACAAGAAGCCTATAGAACACCAAACAGACTAGACCACCCCCAAAAAAAGTCTCCTTGCCACATAATAATTAAACAACTAAACATACAGAATAAAGAAAGAATATTAAGAGCAGCAAAGGAAAAGGGCCAAGTGAATTATAAAGGCAAACACATCAGAATACACCCAGTTGCTCAATGGAGACTTTGGAAGCCAGAAGGACCTCAACAGATGTAACGCAGACACTAAGAGACCATGGATGCCAGCCTAGACTAATATTAAAAGCAAAACTTTCAATCATCATAGACAGAGTGAATAAGACATTCCAAGACAAAACCAGATTTAAACAATACTTATCCAGCCCTACAGACAGCACTAGAAGGAAAATTCCAACCTAAGGAAGTCAGATACACCCTCAAAAACACAGGCAATAGATAACCCCACAGCAGTAAACCCCAAAGAAGAGAAGTATACACACACTACCACCAAAAGATAACAGGAACTAACAATCTCTGATCATTAATATCCCTTATATCAATGGACTTAGTTCACCTATAAAAAAGACACAGTCTAACAGAATGGATACAAAAGCAGGACCCATCTTTCTGCTGCATACAAGAAACACACCTCAATTTCAAAGATAGACACTACCTCAGAATAAAAGGCTGGGAAAAGTCTTTCCAATCAAATGGTCTTAAGAAGCAAGCTGGTGTAGCCATCCTAATATCCAGCAAAATAGACTTCAAACTAAAATCAATCAAAAGAGATCAACAAGGACATTACATACTCAGCACAGGAAAGATCCACCAAGATGAAGTTTCAATTCTGAACATTTATGCCCCAAATACAAGGGCAGCCACATATGTAAAAGAAATATTACTAAAGTTTAATCACACATAAAACCCCCACACATTAATAGTGGAAGACTTCAACACCCCACTCTCACCACTGGACAGATCTGCCAAATTGAAACTTAACAGAGAAATAAAGGACTTAATCAATGGTATGATTCAAATGGACGTAATCAATATCTACAGAACATTCCATCCTAATATATATATTCTTCTCAGCACCCCATGGAACCTTCTCTAAAATCAACCACATATTTGGCCACAAAGCAAATCTCAAAAGATACAACAAATTGGAATAACCTCCTATGTTCTATCAGACCACCATGGTTTAAAGTTAGATTTCAACAACAACAAAAAATTACAGAAAGTCTACAATTTCATGGAAATTAAAAAATGCTCAACTGAATCACCAATGGGTCAAGACATAAAGAAATAAAGAAATTAAAGACTTCCTGGAGATCAATAAAAATGAATATACCACATACCCAAACTTATGTGACACTATGAAAGCAGTGCTAAGAGGAAAATTCATGGCTCTAAATGCCCACATAAGAAGTTGAAGAAATCTCACACTAGTGACTTAACAGCACATCTGAAAGCTCTAGAACAAGAAGAAGCAGAGTCACTGAGGAGGAATTGATGCCAGGAAATAACCAAATTGAGAGCTGAAATCAATAAAATAGAAACAAAGAGAAAAATACAAAGAATCAATAAAACAAACAGTTGGTTCTTTGAGAAAATCAACAAGATAGACAAGCCCTTATTCAAACTAACCAAAAGGCAGAGAGAGAGCATCCAAATTAGCAAAATCATAAATGAAAAGGGAAACATAACAACAGACAATGAGGAAATCCAGAGAATCATCAGGTCATACTTCAAAAACCTCTACTCCACAAAACTGGAAAATCTAAAAGAAATTGATAATTTTCTGGATAGGTACCACATACCTAAGTTAAATCAAGACCAGATAAACTTTTTTTCTTTTTCTTCTTTTTTGGTTTTTTCGACACAGGGTTTCTCTGTGTAGCTTTGTGCCTGTCCTGGATCTCACTCTGTAGACCAGGCTGGCCTCAAACTTACAAAGATCCGCCTGGCTCTGCCACCCGAGTGCTGGGGTTAAAGGCGTGTGCCACCACTGCCCGGCCAGATAAACTATTTAAATAGACCAATAACATATAAGGAAATAGAAACAATCATTAAAAGTCTCCCAACAACAACAAAAACTGAGGACCAGATTGTTTCAGTACAGAATTCTACCAGATTTTCAAAGAAGAAATAATACCAATACTCTTTAAATTGTTCCACACAATAGAAGCAGAAGGAACATTACCAAACTCCTTCTATGAGGCTATAATTACCCTGATTCCTAAACCAAACAAAGATGCAACAATGAAAGAGAACAACAGACCGATCTCCCTCATGAACATTGTTGCAAAAATAATCAATAAAATATTGGCAAACAGATTCCAAGAACACACAAAACAATTATCCACCGTGATCAAGTAGGCTTCATCCCAGGGATGCAAGGGTGTTTCAACATATGAAAGTTTATCAATGTAATACACCATATAAACAAACTGAAAGAAAAAAAACCACATGATCATCTCACTAGATGCTGAAAAGGCCTTTGACAAAATCCAACACCCCTTCATGATAAAGGTCTTGGAGAAATCAGGAATACAGGGAACATACCTAAACACAATAAAGGCAATTTATATCAAGCCAACATCCAACATCAATTCCACTAAAAGCAGGAACAAAGCAAGGCTGTCCCCTCTCCCCATACTTATTCAATATAGTACTTGAAGTTCTAGCCAGAGCAATAAGACAACATAAAGAGATCAAGAGGATACAAATTGGAAAGGAAGAAGTCAAGCTTTCACTCTTTATAGATGACATGATAGTATACATAAGTGACCCGAAGAATTTAATCAAGGAACTCATACAGCTTATAAACACCTTCAGTAATGTAGCAGGAAACAAGATTAACTCAAAAAAATCAGTAGCCCTTCTATATACAAATGATAAACAGGCTGAGAAAGAAATCAGAGAAACATCATCCTTTACAATAGCCACAAATGATATAAAATACCTTGGGGCAACTCTAACTAAGCAAGTGAAGGACCTATATGAAAAGAACTTTAAGTCCCTGAAGAAAGAAACTGAAGATGTCAGAAAATGGAAAGAGCTCCCATGCTCATGGATAGGCAGGATTAACATAGTAAAAATGGTAATCTTACCAAAAGCAATCTACAGATTCAATGCAATCCCCATCAAAATCCCAACACAATTCTTCACAGACCTGGAAAGAACAATACTCAACTTCATATGGAAAAACAAAAAAACTCAAGACAGCCAAAAGAATTCTGTACAACAAAGCAACATCTGGAGGCATCACAATCCCTGACTTCAAGCTCTACTATAGAGCTACAGTAATAAAAACAGGTTGGTACTGACATAAAAATCAACATGTGTGGGCATGCTTTTTGGAGCCTGGGGCCTGTGCTGGGACACTTTGCTCAGCCTTGGTGTAGGGAGGAGACTGGACCTGCCTCGGCTGAGTCAACCAGGCTGGGCTGACTCCCCAAGAGAGATCTTACCTTGGAGGAGGTGAGAATGGGGAATGGGTTGAGGGGAAGGGCTGGGGGGTGGGAAGAGGGAGGATGGGGGAATTTGTGGCTAATATGTGAAATTAAGCTAATTATAAAAATAAAAATAAGCCAGGTGGTGGTGGCGCACGCCTATAATCCCAGCACTTGAGAGGCAGAGGCAGGTGGATCTCTGTGAGTTTGAGGCCAGATTAGGCTACAGAGCAAGTTCCAGGAATGGCACAAAGCTACACAGAGAAACCCTGTCTTGAAAAACGAACGAAAGAAAGAAAGAAAGAAAGAAAGAAAGAAAGAAAGAAAGAAAGAAAAAAGAAAACCAACATGTAGACCAATGGAACTGAACTGAAGACCTTGACATTAATCCTCACACCTATGAACATACAATTTTCAACAAAGAAGCCAAAACTGTACAATGGAAAAAAGAAAGCATCTTCAAAATATAGTGCTGGCATAACTGGATGTCAACATGTAGAAGACTGCAAATAGATCCATATCTGTCACCATGCACAAAACTTAGGTCCAAGTGGATCAAAGACCTCAACATAAATGCAGTTACTCTGAACCTGATAGAAGAGAATGTAGGAATCAGTCTTGAACACATTAGCACTAGAGATCACTTCCTAAATGTAACACCAGTAGCACAGACACTGAGAGAAACAATTAATAAAAATTGAAACTGAGAAGCTTTGTAGGGCAAAGGACATAGTAAATAAGACAAAACGACAGCCTACAGAATGGGAAAAGATCTTCACCAACCCCACATCTGATAGAGGGCTGATATCCAGAATATATAAAGAATTCAAGAAATTAGACATCAAAATACCCATCAGTCCAATTTAAAAACGGGCTATAGAGCTAAACAGAATTCTCAACAGAAGAAGCTTAAATGGCTGAAAGACATTTAAGGAATTGCTTAACATCCTTAATCATCAGGGAAATGCAAATCAAAATGACTCTAAGATAATCATCTTACACCAGTCAGAATGGCTAAGATCAAAAACACTGAAGACAGCTTATGTTGGAGAGGATATGGAGCAAGCAGAATACTCCTACACTGTTGGTGGGAATGCAAACTTGTATAGCCACTTTGGAAATCAGTATGGCACACTCTTAGAAAATTGAGAATCAACCTCCCTCAAGACCCAGCTATACCACTCTTGGGCACATACCCAAGGAATGCTCAATCATACCACAAGGACACATGCTCAACTATATTCATAGCAGCATTATTTGTAATAGCCATAACCTGGAAACAACCTAGATGCCCTTCAACTGAAGAATGGATAAATAAAACGTAGTACTTATACATAATGGAGTACTACTCGGCAGAGAAAAACAATGCCATCATGAGGTTTGCAGGTAAATGGATGGAAATAGAAAGTATCATCCTGAGTGAGGTAACCCAGATTCAGAAAGACAAACGTGGGATGTACTCACTCATAAGTGGATGGATGCTAGATGTAAAGAAAAGGATAACCAGACTGCAACTCACAACTCCAGGGAGGCTACCTAGTAAAGAGGACCCTAAGAAAGACACAGGGATCACGTAGTGACAGAGAAATGGATGAGATCTCCATGAGCAAACTGGGGGTGAGGGGTGGTGGTAATGGAGGGCAAGAGTTGGGGGACAGCGAGCTTAGGGGAGTGGGAGGTGCCAGCTGAATCAGGAACAAAGTGGGAGAACAAGGAAAGAGATATCATGATAAATGAAGACCCCGTGGGAATAGGAAGAAGCAGAGTTGTAGAGAGGTCCCCAGAAATCCACAAAGATACCTCCACTATAGACTGGTGGCAATGGTTAAGAGAGTACCTGAGCTGACCTACTCTGGTGATCAGATGGCCGAACACCCTAACTGTCATGATAGAACTCTCATCCAGTGACTGGTGGAAGCAGATGCAGAGATCCATGGCCAAACCCCAGGTGGAGTTCCAGGAGTCCAATCAGTGAGAGAGAGGAGGGAGTATATGAGCAAGAGATACTGAGACTATGAATGGAAAAAGTACAGGAACAAATAGTCAAACTAGTGGAAACATGAACTGTGAACCAATGGCTGAGGAGCCCCCATGGAACTGGACTAGGCCCTCTGGATAAGTGAGACAGTTGATTAGTTTGAACTGTTTATGAGGTTGCCAGGCAGTGGGCTTTGAGGTCTCCTATGCTCAAGATACCACCCAGCATCCCAGACCACTTCCTGTTGCCTTCTGTTCAAGATGTAAGGACTCTCAGCTCCTGTTCCAGCACTGTCTACCTGCATGCCACTGTCTCATACCATAATGAAGTTGGACTGAACCTCTAAAACTGTAAGCCACCCAATTAAGTTTCCTTTTATAAAAGTTGCCACTGTCATGATGTCTCTTCACAGCAATAGAAACCCTGATTAAGACAGGCCCTCACTGGACACCACCACCAAAAGAGTAGCCCATTCCTGGCACTAGATTTTTAGTTGTTAGCTTGTAGTGTCTAATAGGAGCATTATTGCACCATCACAGGTAACTTCATTTTCATTTTTTATGTGTATAATATATGTGTGTATATATATATTCATACACATATATATGAAGTTTCTACAGCAGAAAGTTTTTTCAAAATGTCTTTAGTGTTAGTTATCTCTGCCAGTATTCCCTCCCCTACCTACCCTCCTATCCAACTCCTCACTTCACCCTTACTGTACCATTATTCCTTTTAACCCTTTACACCACTGCATCCTGTCTCCTTTCTCTTGAAATATCACCCCATGTGCCCTGACTAATTTCCTCTATTCCAATTAGAACATACATATTTGAAACTTTAAAACTAACATCCACAAATAGAGAAAGTATATGACTTCAGTATTTCTGGATCTGAGTTATGCTATTAAGAATGATTATTTCTACCTTTAATTCCAGCACTCTGAAGGCAGAATCAGGTGGATCTCTATGAGTTCAAGACTAGCCTGGTCTGTAAAGCAAGTTCCATGTTAGCTAGGGCTGTTACATAAAGAAACCCTGTCTCAAAACAAAACAAAACAAAAAGAATGGTTGTTTCCAAATCCATCCATTTACCTGAGAATTTCAAAAATTATTATTTTTAATAGCTTAATAATATTCCATTGAGCAAATGTAACACATTTTCATTATCTGTTTTTCGGTTATGGGCATCCAGGATGTTTCCATTTCTCAGAGCAACAGTGAACATGGATGAGCAAGTATCTCTACAGAAGAACATAAAGTCCTTTGGATATATGCCTAAGAGTGATCATGAGCTAGATCTTTTTTTATCTTTTTGAGAACCTCCACACTGATTTCTGTAATGGTGACACCAGTTTGTGTTTCCACCAGCAATGGATGAATGTTTCTCTTTCCCCATATTAATGACATCATTTTTCATCATTTTGATTTTTGAATCTTACCTAACTCTGATTGGAGTAAACTGAAATCACAAAGTACTTTTAATTTGCATTTCTCAGATAGCTAGGGATGGTGAACATTTTAAAATGTTTCTTCACCATTCATATTTAATCTTTTGATAATTCTTTGTTTAATTTCATGTCCCACTGTTGTAGAATAATGTTTTTGTACACTGTGAAGATGTGTCTTTGTATACAGAGTTTGACATTTTTTAAGAGGCCCCATTACTGAGCACTTGAATGGGGTTTAATGGGCAGCAGGTGGTGCTACTCGGTGGTGGGAGACTAGGTAGAAATGCCTACTGCAGTTTGGACTGAGAAACTTCCTAGATCTGGGGAGGACAGACAAGCTTCAAGCCAGAGCCCACAGGCATGAGGCTCTGCTCTCACCGACCCAAAGGGGGTGGAGTCAGCCACAAGTGCCACTCCACAGTGGTAGCCTAGCAGTTTAAGATTTGTCTCCTGCAAGCACACAGCTGTGGGCATGCAAAAAGTCAGGTCCAACACCAGCAGCACAGACACTGAGCACAACAATTAATAAATGGGACCTCTTGAAACTGAGAAGCTTTTGTAGGGCAAAAGACAAAGTCAATAAGACAAAAAGACAGCCTACAGAATGGGAAAAGATCTTCACCAACCCACATCTGGCAGAGGACTGATCTCCAAAGCATATAAAGGACTCAAGAAACTAGACATCAAAATACTGAACAATCCAATTAACAAATGGGCTGAAGAGCTAAACAGAGAATTCTCAAAAGAAGAACCACAAATGGCTGAAATACATTTAAAGAAATGCTCCTTAATCATCAGAGAAATGCAAATCAAAATGACTCTGAGATACCACCTTACACCTGTCAGAATGGCTATGATCAAAAACACTAATGATAGTCTATGTTGGAGAGGATGTGGAGCAAAGGGAACACTCTTCCTCTGTTGGTGGGAATGCAAACTTGTACAGCCACTTTGGAAATCAGTATGACAGTTTCTCAGAAAATTGGAAATTGATCTACCTCAAGACCCAGCCATACCACTCTTGGGCATATACCCAAGGAATGCTCAATCATACAACAAAGATACATCCTCAACTATATTCATAGCAGCATTATTTGTAATAGCCATAACCTGGAAATAACCTAGATGCTCTTCAATTGAAGAATGGATAAGTAAAATGTGGTACATATACACAATGGAGTACTACTCAGCAGAGAAAAACAATGACATCATGAAGTTTGCAGGCAAATGAATGGAACTAAAAAATATCATCCTGAGTGGCCAGAAAGACAAACATGGTATGTACTCACTCATAAGTGGATACTAGATATAAAGCAAAGAACAATCAGACTGCAACCCACAGAACCAGGGAGGATATCGAGCAGGGGGAACACTAGGATGACTGTGGCTTATAATAAGTTTTGGTTTTATTCAATCACTGGGCAAGCCTCAATGAAACATTTCACTATTAGGATAAGAATGTATACTGTATCAAGCTGATAATAGAAAAGTAAATAAATAAAAATGAAAAAAAATCAGGTCCAGACTGGAAAAAAAAAAACACCTCTAAATAGGTAGAATACAGTTAAAAATGTGCTTTAGGTGCTAAAAAAGAAAAGAAAAGAAAATGGGTATAGAGAATCATAGAAAAATAGTTTAAAAAATAATAGTAAAGTCTTTAAAGAGAAGGTCAAGTAGTGTAAAAAGAATAAGCCATGTAAAGATGGAAAATACAAAAGTCATCTGGATTCTGTATGTTGCTTTATTGACTTTAAATTTTTTAAATGCTAATGAACAAAATGTGACAGCTGCTAACATTGGATTATAAAGCAAACTGCTAAATTGAATCAGCCTATATATTTTAAAGATGTCTTAACTTTAGAATGGAAGTCAAAAAATGTGTTGTGTTGGGGGAGAGGTTATGCTTTTATTTCCATAGGAAACAAAAAGCTACAGATATCATCAAAATTAATAAAGATCAGCTTTGCCTGGGAGAGACTTCCTGAAAATTTTGGCTACATCATGAAGGGAAAAAAAAAAAAAAACCTTTAAGATAGGTGACATATAAGCTGACCTTCTAAATGAGAATAGCTCTGGGACTGGATGAAACATGAGAAATCTTGTTGGATACAGAGTCCTCATGACTTATTATTATGTGCCATTTTTTTCATATGGCATTGATGGAGATTTATTTTATAGTTTGGTTATATAGTCCAAACTGACTTATAAAGCTGACAGATGTCTTTTACCTGCTCAAACAGAAAACAGAAAATCATCTTCAGCTGATTTGTGCATACTGTATATTCCCTACTTGTGTTAATGTAGATATGCATATTACCTTTAAAAGTTTGTGTGTTTGGGAGGAAAAAGGACTAGAAGGATTGGGGATTTAGCTCAGTGGTAGAGTGCTTGCCTAGCAAGTGCAAGGCCCTGGGTTCGGTCCTCAGCTCAAAAAAAAGGACTAGATGCCAATAAAGAGAAGTTGTGCAGGTGATCCAGTCTTTCAAAATGCCCCTGTTGCAGTTTTCTCAAAATTCTGCATCCAGAAAAACTTTAAAGTTGCTAGCTGAGATGGTCCAACCTCAAAGACTACTTCAGCCAGGACTTCAGGTAAATTCCACACTTTCCCATTACACAGAGACTAAACAACAAAATAATAATAATATAGTTAGCTCTCCCAGGACTTGACCATTATTCCAATTGTTTCAGGGTACCCCAGACTGTGAATCTGGAAAAAGGAAATTAAGCCCCTTATTTACCAAGAAAGTATGCAAGAACTGCTAATTCATGCCACCATGTATAAACACATGGCTTTCTTACTTTCATAGGATAGAAGTAATCCATTGGTCTTAGGAACCAAAAACTTGGTGCAACTCCAAATGAAAGTAATAAACTCCATTACATCTTCAATCTTCCTAAATTTCTTCATACTTATTCTTCCTGTGCTAATATCACTCATTAATATTATCAAAATAATTAATTAGCCTAACTATGTAGCAGTGTCAATCAAATATGCCTTCCTACTAAGCCTTATCCCCCTTACCATATTTTTGACCTCTAAAACTGAACTACTAATTACTAATTGACACTGACTTACTATTAACCATTTAACACTTCCCATCAGCACTAAATTTGACTTCTTCTGCATTGCTCTGTTGGAGAAATAATACCATTACCCCCAGATAACAGGAAGCAATCTAGAGAACATGATGCCCACATTCCCAAGAGGTGGGGGTGGGTGGTTTCTGGTTGTTCAGTGGGTGTTTGTCATTGTTTAAGTGAATTTGTTGCAAGCTGTTATTGGTCATGGTCAGGGAAGAAACATAACAAAGGAGGTTAGATTCAGGGATATTTTTCTAAAAAGATCTTAAAGGGGGGATATAGAAATGATAGAATAAAAGGGTAGATTATTGAATCTACTTTTAAACTAAAAATAATGGCTATTAGTCTCAAATATTTTACATTGGTATGGATTTTTGTATATTGATACAAATTTAACATTATTTTTGTTATACGGTATATATGCTTCTTTTCTTATTTAAGATATTGTATCTATGCACCTCATTCAGCATTGTAATATAAATTTATAGTCCTTGAAAGTTATTTTTAGAAACTATTTAGGCTAATTAAGAAATACAGGTTAGTAGTTAGTCATCTAACAATCAAATTGTGGCCATGTTAGGTATATTTTTAACATCAAACAGAGATATATTTTAGATAGATGAGTAGTATTTAAAGACTTCAGAGACCTACAGAATATGGCATTTAAGATGTTTTAATAACATGAGGCTTTTCATGACAGTAAGCTATGTTTGCCCCTGGCAGCACCAATATGCTTTTTCAAAAAAAGGTGTTGGGTGTCGAGGAACCAATGTGGTATCCTGCTGGTGGCCATGTCAGAAGAGTAGCAGCTAGCAATTGACCTCAAGTGTTCAGCCCACCAGAATACAAGGCACTGATGGGTGAATCTCAGATAGGCAAGATTCTGAGGGCTCCAGCTCTGGAATGTTTCTTACTATTAGTGCCTTTACATATTTGCTGCTACAATTTTTCTTTTTTTCTCTGGTGTCTGGCATGGTGTGAATGGGTGTGGGGCGGAATCACCACTGTCTTTAATGTAGTGTTATTATCTCATGGAAATATCCCATTCTACTGGGAATTTTTATTTATTTTATGAAAATGATTTTCTCTTAAGCTGTACTGTTTAACTAAAGTGTTGGGAGCCATGTGACTTCTTCAGGGGACAAGGCCTGAGAATGGCATGAACAAATTATCCTTGTGGCAAGACCCTAAATGATCTGATCCATTTTGGTAAGGCTGGTGGATAGTTCACTGCTTAATTCTGGGCAGACACTAGGAGCTTATGTACTACCTGCTTTCCTTATATAAATCATGTTACTGGCTGCCTCTGGTTTCACTTTTTTAGAGGTATGGAGGAAATGACTGTTGTATTTGGGAAACTTCCTCCTTATGACTCTCCTCTGGGTTAGCCAGAGAGGATGTTGTTAAAAATATACAATGGATCTGATTCAGCATCCAAAACCTTTGATGTTTCAAGTGTAACCATGAATTCAGAATTCTCAAGAATAGGATATTGCCTTTCCATCACACCTTGTGACTAGCCTGAAAAGAGTCACAGTAGTTCATGACATTATAAATTTGTATAATGGTTCTGGAGAGCATGATTTTAACCACAAGAATCTAGGAAAAATACAAATAAATTGATGATATCGAGTTAATATTACTATATTGATACAAATTTGAGGTTATTTTTATTATACTGTACATACGTTCTAGAAATGATAGGATAAAAGGTAGATTATTAAATCTACTTTTAAACCAAAAAAGCAATATTTAAATATTTTACATTGATATGGATTTTTGTATATTGATACAAATTTAAGGCTACTTTTGTTAGAACATACTGTATATACATTTCTAATCTTGTTCAAGATATTGTACATATACAGCTCATCTAACATAACAATGTAATGTAAATTTCTAGTCCTTGAAATTCATTATTATAAACTATTTAGGATAATAAAGAAATACAGATTAGTAGTTAGTTACCTATTACAATCAAACTTGTAGTCATGTTAGGTACATTTTCAAGGTCAAACAGCTATATTTTAGATGGACAGGTGGTCTTCAAACACTTCAGAGATCTACAGATTATGACATTTAATATGTTTTAATAACATAAGGTTCTTTTTTTTTTTTTTTTTAATGACACTGAGGCATGTCTGCTCCTGGCAGCACCAATCTACTTAATAGAAGATGATGGATATCAAAGAAACTCCATATGGAGTTTACTTTCATTGTGGCTAAAGTTAGCCACTGGGCAAGAAACTGCCCTTGCCTCAACTGCTGATAGTATGCTGTCCAAATTGAATAAGCAAGACACAAAAGAAAGTATTGCAGAACTTTACCAAAACAAGGTGGAACAGTCCTTCAAAAGTTCTGCTTCACAATAAATCTGTCAGATATTCTAAGCCTGTAGGCCAGAGACGGATGCCCCAACATTACAGAGGAACCTTGAGTGACTGTCCAGGCAACCAGTTGTTTCAGTCATTTCTTATTTTTGGAAGTTGTTTGCTCTATACTTCCTGTTTACTCAGGTAACATTATATCCTTCTCATGTCTGTGATGGAGTTGAAGACTAGATAGTCATAGTTACAGTTTTCTGTTTTATTCAGAAAAGACACTCACAAAAGAGGTGTAAAGTATATAAGAGATTGAGAGACATAAAAAGATAGTTTTGGGTTGGTAATGTAAGTAAGGATAGAAAGTGAATTAGGTACAATACTTTGAACTCACCATGATAGGACAGATAATGGAGTATTTTCTCTGATTTTGCCAAATGGTAACGGACTAGACATTGTTAATGTAATTATTGCCTGTATATATTTGTATATAGTTATTTGCTTATTGTATATACTCTTTCTATGCTAGCTAAAAATCTTTGCTTTTATTTAGACAAAAAGGGGGAAGTGTGATATTTTGTTTGTGTTTTGACAAATAAAGCTTGCCTGGAGATCAGAGAGCAGAGCTAGCTACTAGTTAACTGTAGAGATCTGGAGGTCTGTATAGACAGGAGACAGGAAGTGAAAATGCTGGGTGGAGAGAGGAAGTGATAAAGCAGGGCAGAGATAGGATCTTGACCCTTTGGTCAGAGGATTCATAGAGATAAGAAGTCTCTAAAGGCTACTGATCTACTTCTCTGATCTTTCTGTTTTTACCCTGTTATCTAACTCCAGTTTTTATTGATAAGACTAATTAGGATCACACTGCAGTAGGATGTAGTGGTGCCCTTGCCCCTGATGAAGCAGGGGCTCCAGAGGATAGAAAATAGAAGCAAGAAAGTGTCACACAGCTAGGACTTAGGAGTTTTACTTGAGAAGTCGTATAGACTATGGTTTAGGTTAATGATTAAGAAAAATAATTGAGTCTCAGGAGTTAGCTCAAGTTCTTTTTGATATTGAGACATATGTTCATGGGCTTCAGAGAGCATAATACCTAAAACAAGGCTTTAAATAATGGCTTCATGTAACTAAGAAACAAAGAGTTGAATGGTTAATTAAGATAATTGGACAGGACTCTAAAATATGAAAGTGAAACTAGTAACCTGTTTTTCTGGCAACTATAAAAACTATTGCCCATGCAATAGTTATGGCTGAAAGGCTCCTGATCTGTTAAAAGTCTAAAAGATAAATGTTTAGCTATGTGTGAGCTTTGGGGTATAATTTGATTTTCACTTGTAATATGTAAAATATTTAATCATGTAAGGGAAATGGGAAACATGTTGCTTTTTACTTGTATTCATTGTAATCATTTACTTAAAAATAGAATGTAACCACATTATAATTTTTATATTGCTTGAAAGACTCTGCTGGGGTATATAAGCTGTAAGGGAAAAAATAAAGATAGAGAAGGAAAACATCAGGAAGTAGTGTAGAAGGAAGTCATCAGGAAAGAGCAAGAAGGGAAACACCAGAGTATAAGAACAGAAAAGAAAAAAATAGAATAGAACAAGCCACAGAAAGAATAAGAATAAGAGAAACTTTTATCCCTCAGAAAAGAAGTTTCTGTATTTTTTTTTGCCAACTCTGCATCTGGTTTCCAGTCTCTCTGACCTGCAGAGTGCCCTTTGTTATACAGAAGCTTTTTAGCCTCACTGGATCCCATTGTTCTTAGTGGCTGCTCAGAGTCCTGTCCACAAAGTCCTTTCCTGTGCCAATCAGTTCAAGCACATTTCCAAGTATCTCCTCCATCAGATTCAGGATATCAAGTCTTCCATTGAGGTCCTTGATCCATTTGGAATTGAGCTTTGTGCGGAGTGAGAGATGAGAGATAAGGATAGAATTTTCTTATTCTACATATAGCTATCTGCATGTTGATCAGCAACATCTGTTGGAGACGCCATATTTCCTCCAATGTGTGTTGTTGGCCTCTGTCAAAAAATCAGGTGGCTTGCAGAAGTGTGGGCTTCTATGTGGGTTTTCAGTACTATGTGATTGATCAATGTGTCTGTTTTTATGCCAGCACAATGCTTTTTTAGTGTTATAGCTCTGTCGTATAGTTTGAAACATAGCTCACAAATGCCAAAACTCTGGCTTCAAGAGAGACAACACCTCTCTGACTTCCTCATGCACATGTATTCATCATGTGTGTGTACTGGCTCCTATACATACACATAATTAAAAATAATATAATTCTTTAAAATATCCTGATGTTCAAAGAGAACTGCTCCTTTTTGAGGTTCTATGTAAAAAAAAAAAAAATCCATTTCCTGTGCACTAGTATCCTTGGTGAACTCTAGTTTCATGCAGTTGCAGTTAAAAGACTCTATGGCCGGATTTTTATTGTTAGCTGTTGGCTACTACCATTATTGATTTCCTGACATTTCCAACATTCCCTGGCTCATCACCTTCTTCTATCCTCAGAGCAAGTAATAGTGATTGGCTTCTTTGACCCTCTGACCCTCACTCAAAGGCTTGCTCTGCCTTCCTCTTAACTGAATATCTGTGACTGCTCAGCTGTCTTCCTCTGGTTTAAGAACATCCCTGTTTTCACCTTGGATATATCTGAGATGATATGGAATAATCTCCTTACTTTAAAACGGGCTGATTAGAATCCTCAATTCCACCTGGGGGGAAAAAGTGTCTGTCTTTTTCTTATGTTATCTTAGTTTTAGCTTTAAAAACTAGTTTTAGGATTACTATACAAAGTATCAGATTTACTTATGGAACTATCAAACAAAATTTGTTTTTGATTTTCTTCCACTCCTCTGGTCCCGTCTGCACCCTGCCCCAGTAGCTTCCCTTCTGCTTCCAAGTCACATGTGTTTTTACCCTCCCACCATACCTCTTTGCTCTGCCTTGTGGTTCCCTTCCCAGCGCAAAGCGTTTGTTCTTGGGTCAGGGAACTGAACATATCCACGGGGCTCAGAGTATAGAGAACCATTATTTAGCTTACCGTACTTGGTACCTGACAGAGGGAAGAAACAGAACCGAAAGAGGATGCAGAAGCAAATGTCAGAGTTATGCAGGAGAAATGAGAAGGATGCATGGCCATGGCACCTTGCATGTTCCCAGTCTCATCATCTCATCTCCTCATCTCATCATCTCAGAAGCTAAACATTGCTGGGCCTGATTAGTACTCAGATGTTTAGAAAACGTAAAGGAAGCAGGGGAGTGGGGCCTGGGCAGCATGAAGAAACCACATATGTTTCCACTTCCTAGGCTTCATGTCCGATGTTATCTTCTCTGACATGGTGTTTACTGTTGCTGTTTTGAGACAGGATCTCCTGCAGCCCCTGCTTGCTTCAAACTCACTCTATTGCCAAAGATGACTTTGAACTTCTAATCCTCCTGCCTCCACTTTCCACATGCTGAGATTACACCCCTCCCGGCTCTGCCACTTTTAAATATGTTCTCTGGGCTGTTTATGTCCAGTGTTTCTGATGGCTCAGTATGAGGGTCATGAGGCAGGATGAAAGGGCAGAGAACATATGGAGACACATGAGAAGGAGAAAGATTCTTTCACTTGGGAAACTAGTTGATGCTTCTCACCAGCAGAAAAGTGACAATCCAGCACAGTAACAACTGCTCAAGGTCTTCTCCCATCCCAGCCATAAACCTACTATTTCCTAGGGATCGCACCAGAATCCCCATTTATAGGGAAAGTACAACGCGCTATACTTGCACATCCTCGTGGCTCCTTGATTCACTTTATTATATTATACTTACATGTAAGATCTCTGCAAGCACCTCACATATCTCTTATCAAAAAAGGGTGGGGCAGCTGGGTGGCAGTGGTGCTCGCCTTTAATCCCAGAACTCGGGAGGCAGAGCTGGGCGGATCTCTATGAGTTCGAGGTCAGCCTGGTCTATAGAGCAAGATCCAGGATAGGCACCAAAACTACACAGAGAAACTCTCTCGGGGGGGGGGGGGGGCGCAGGTGGGGCCAATAGGCTTCTCAGCAAGGTTTTCAGATATAACCTTGCAGTAGTTCTCAACTTCCCTAATGCTTCGACCTTGCAATATAGTTCCTCATCTTATGCTGACCCTCAACCATAACATTATTTCATTGCTATATCATAACTATAGTTTTACTACTGCTAAAAATCATAATGTTAGAAGAAAAAAAAAAAAGAATCGTAATGTAAATATCTGGTATGGGACCCCAGGGTCACAACCCACAAGTTGAGAACCACTGCCTCTGAGCCACCAAAACAGTGTACATGGCTAATGCTAGGACAATGAATTGCTTGTTTTCTCTTGCAGAAGCCCATACCCACACTTGGGTAGATCTTACTTTCTTGAATTCTTCTTTGAGAAGTCTACATTCACACTCTTGGGTGGGGGTGTGTCTTACTTTATTCAGAACCCCTCTCTTTTTTTTTTTCTCCTAACCCTTATGTGTAAGCCTATCTTGAAAAACCAAATCTATAGAGAGTAAACCACATTTTCAATTCCGCTTCACAATACCAGCTAGTTTGAGAAATTTCTTTCAGCACTGAAGCTAGGAATCCAGGTTTGGCCTGAGCTGAGAGCCCTAAAAGCATAGGAGGAATTCCTTAGGTTGCTGAGGATGGCAATGTGAATCTCTGTCCCTGTCCCTTCACTACTGACCGTCCTCTGACCTCCTGCCTGAGGGGAAGTTCCCATAGAGGTACTCTTGTAGAAAATTCCCTTCTGGGCTACAGAAAATCCAGTTTCCAATACTAACTTAAAGGTGACAAGAGTCTGAAGGAGTTGGTATCTCTTCTTCCAGTGTCTATACAGAAAAGAAGGTTGATCCCACTCCTCACCTAATTTCTTGGTTTTGTATCTCTCACCCCATTATATCCCAAAGAAGCAAAGCCAAAGCACATGACTATGAAAAGAGTGCTGGACCTCCCCCAGTTCTGCTCCCTGAAGCTCCGTGGTACAGTACTGTTAAGAGGCCCAGATCATGTCGCTGACTCCTAGAACACGTTTCCGTTCCCTTCCCTGTGTCTGCAGTGGATATAAGTCACTGGTAGCCAAGTGAGGGGTTGTATGATATTTTGTCTGTGTTTTGACAAATAAAGCTTGCCTGAAGATCAGAGGGCAGAGCCAGACACCAGTTAACCATTGCAACTGGAGTATTCCTGTGTCCACTCAGCTCCTGTAGCAGCTCAGGCCCAATTAAACACACAGAGACTTATATTACTTATAAACTGTATGGCCATGGCAAGCTTCTTGCTATCTGTTCTTACTTTTTGTTTGTTTGTTTGTTTTTGTTTTTCGAGACAGGGTTTCTCTGTATAGCTTTGCACCTTTTCTGGAACTCGCTTTGGAGACCAGGCTGGCCTCAAATTCACAAAGATCCACCTGCCTCTACCTCCCGAGATCTGGGATTAAAGGCATGTGCCACCAATGCCCAGCTGTTCTTACATCTTAAATTAACCCATTCCTATAAATCTATACCTTGCCACGTAGCTCATGGCTTACCGGTATCTTACATCATGCTTTTCCTCGTGGTGGCTGGCAGCATCCCCTCACTCAGCCTTCTTCCACCCAGCATTCTCCTCTCTTCTTGTCCCACCTACACTATCCTTCCTGCCTGGCTGCTGGCCAATCAGCATTTTATTTATCAATCAATCATAGCAACATATATTCACAGCATACAGGACATCCCACAGCAAACCATAGAGGCCAGACAGTGGTGACATATACCTTTAATCCCAGCACTTGGGAGGAGGAAGCAAGGCCACCCTGGGCTATATGAGATTGAATCAGTCTAAAAGAGAAATAGAGCTGGGCAATGATAGCTCGCTCATGCTTTTGATCCCAGCACATAGGAGGCTCAAGCCTTTGATCCCAGCATGTGGGAGGCTCAAGCCTTTGATCTCAGCACAAGGGAGGTTCATACCTTTAATCCTAGCACTAGAGAGGTGGAGACAGGAATATAGAGTGGGTGGAGACAGGATCTCCCCCATTCAGTCTGAGGATTCGGTAGAGGTAAGAAGTCTCTAAGTGGCTGCTGCTCTGCTTCTCTGATTTTTCAGCTTTCACCCTCGATATCTGACTCCAGGTTTTTATTATTAAGACTCATTAGGAACTCCCTTCATTTAGGAAGGTTCCTTCAAGGTCTTGGGGAATAGATAGCTGTTCTTTAAGGTGGTCCCTCTGTTTGACTGACAGGACTAGAAGGTCTAGAATGCTTTCTAGATAAACCTCTTATTTCCTCCTTGTATTAGTTTACTGGGACCTCTACCACAAAGGACCAGGAACTGGGGTTTCAAATAACAGATTTATTGTCTCTCAGCTTTGGGGAGGAGCCTTGTGAATCTTATTTCATGAGACTTATGAGTTTAGTTTACTCCTGAGTCTTCAGTAACTTCCCTCAGGAATGAATGTGTTATTGGAAGGAAATAGTTACACACCACCAACCAATTGAATACTATGCAATTAGAGGATTTAGGAATATCTGCTTTAATGAATATATAATGATGTCCATGGTGTATATAGAGCTGAAGACCACCAATCCAAATTGTTCCTTCTGTGTGCATGTATATGTGTGTGCATGAATGCTTTAGTGTGTGCATGTGTGTATGCACATACTCCAGAAAAAATTCATCTAAATACTACTAGTAATAATTTCTGAATGGTAAGATTGCAAGGTGTCTGCTCTTTTCTGTGTGCCTTTGGATTATGTTTGTTTTTCTACAATAAATTTTCATAAATGTTTTCTTCTCTAATATGTAGACACTTTGCAAAGACACCATAATCTGAAAGTTGAAGGTCACCATAAGAACCTATCTCACTTGTTCCTTCACTTGCCTGATCCCCTCAGTACAGATGGTAGAAGGCCAAGGCTCCTCTTTCTCATCTCTAGCCTCTTTGGTTATAGAAAGTGCCCCCTTGCCTAGGCTCTCCTTCAACTTGGTATGCCAGACTTTGTTGACTACCATGGGAGGCCTTACCCCCTCTGAGGAGTGGATGGGGGCAGAGTGGGAGGGAGGTGAGGAGGCAGGAGAAAGGGAGGGAGTGGGAACTGGGGTTGGTATGTAAAATGGAAATTTTTTTAAATAAATAAACATATTTAATAATAATAAAAAAATAAAGTGCCCCCTTAGGGCTTGGGGATTTAGCTCAGTGGTAGAGCACTTGCCTAGCAAGCGCAAGGCCCTGGGTTCGGTCCTCAGCTCAAAAAAAAAAAAAAAAGAAAGAAAGAAAGAAAAGAAAAGAAAAGAAAAGGAAAAAAAGAAAAGGAAAGTGCCCCCTTTCCTTTCACATGGACCAACATGCTTTGGAATAATCCTTTTGTACACTGTGAAGATGTGTCTCTGTGATTGCTTTAATTAAGAAGCTGACTGGCCAATAGCTAAAGAGGATAAAGTTAGTCAGGAGAGCCAGACTAAGAGAATGCTGGGAGGAAGAAGGGCAGCTGCTGGAATTGCCAGCCAGATGCAGAGGGAGCAGGAGACGAACATGCCATGTTAATAAAGGCATGGCCACATGGCAGAGCGTAAGTAAGGAATATGGGTTAACTTAAAATGTAAGGGCTAGTTAGTAATAAGCTTGAGCTATTGGTCAAGCATTTGTAATTAATATAAGCCTCAGTATATTTATTTGAGAGTGGCTGCAGGACAGGAAACCTCTGCCTACACCAACCAATCCTTCCCACCCCTTAATGTCTCATTTGACTCCACAGGTTACAAAGGCAATGCCATTTGCCTCGTCCTCATGAAGTCACACTTAACAAATGGCATTTCATGCAGTGAGCTTTTCTAGCTCTAGTGTGTTGACGGTTCCGCTATGGTTTCCTGCCTGCTCTTGCCTCACTCTTTGGTGAGGGTGTCCTCTGCTAGGCCGGCTCTCTCTGTGGCTTCTCTCCCTTATTTCAAATGCTTTGTGCTATTCTCATTGGCTCTGCCCTGTAGTTGGAGAGCTTCTCTCCAGGTTCCACCAAGCCCCAGCGGTCCCACAACCCACGTATAAAATAATCATACCGACACTTATATTATGTAAACTGCTTGGCCATTAGCTCAGGCCTACCATTGTCTAGCTCTTACTCTTATATTTAGCCCATTTCTGTTAGTCTATACTTGGCCGCATGGCTTGTGGCTTACTGGTGTCTTTACACTGCCCAAGGTTCAGAAGATGATATTTTACTATTCCAGTGCGATGAAGAAGGGGTTTGTCTCAGGCAAGCATGATGGCAAGATCCTGCATATGAGAGGCCGCAACCAAGGCTCATATTCCCTGCTTGGGTGCTTTGTAACACGGTTCCTAAGTGACCCACTCTACATATTTCAGCAGCCCTGGGGACACTGGTAGAGTCAAAGCCTATGATACTATGTAAACTGTTCAACCTTGCACAGACCAGTGGATTAGAAGCTACAGCTTCTCTCCTCACAAAACAACAGAAAGACTGTGAAGAACTTTACAAAGAATAAAGGAGAACTGGTGTAACCCGCATCTTGCTGTTCAGTTCACAAAAAAAAAAAAAAAAAAAAAACCCCAACAACAACAAAACCACTTGCATGTGCTGAAGGTATTTACTTGAGTGCCTGACCCAACTTCTGGCTTTTAACTTTTTAGAATCAGTAAGGTATTTTCCAATGAGGTTTTGCCATACTCAGTTATGCTCTCTTTGTGTTGTTGCTGCTGCCTAGTGTCTTATAGGGTTGATATTTTAGCTTCCTATTTGACTGGGAGATATTTGTAGAAATTCAGAATGTCAAGTGTCTGGGGCTTTGGGGACTTTGATACCAGGCTTTAGGTTTTTTGTTTGTTTTTTACTTTGTGAGTGAGGTAACTTGACATAGATGTTTCTGTGCTGGAGATAATTGAGGTTTTGTGTTTTTAATTTCTTTTTAAAATGTGGCTCAATAAATAAAACTTTTGTTTCTAGGTCATATAGGAAAATTTTATTTTATTTATTTTAATTTATTCTAATCAGTGTGACTTCTGCAGTCTTTTTTTTTTAAATGTATATTTCTTTTTTCTTTTTATTTTTGAGACAGGGTTTCTCTGTGTATCCCTGGCTGTCCACCTGCTCCACGTAACCAGCTACTGATACTTCAAGGGAACAAGTAAGGGTCATGTCTGGGACTTAGGACTTGATCCCATCTCCTCCCACTCCCCTTCAATTGAGAGAAGTGTTGTGGAATAATCTTTTTATACACTGTGAAGATGTGTCTTTGCCAAGCTGCCTTATGATTGGTTTAATAAAGAGCTGAGGCAGGAGAGGATAGGCAGGCTTTCTGGGGAGAGAGAGGAAGAGATGAGTCTGGACATGAGCAGATGCCAGTGAGACTCAGGCCAAGTAGGACATACAGAATGGAGGAGAGGTTTTAAAAAAAAAGTCACATGACAGATCACAGATTAATAAAAACAGGTTAATTTAAGTTATAAGAGCTACTTGGGGACAAGCCTAAGTGAAAGGCCAGGATTTCATAATTAATAAGTCTCAGCTGGGTGGTGGTGATGCACACTTTTCATCCCAGCATTTGGAAGGCAGAGGCAGGTGGATCTCTGTGAGTTCAAGGCCAGACTGAGCTACAGAGCAAGTTCCAGGACAGCCTGGGATACACGGAGAAACCCTGTGTCGAAAAACAAAACAAAACCCCAAAACAATAAAAAAGAACCATGTCATCATTTGGGGGTTGGGAATCTAAAGATAGTCTGACAAGAAAGTTTGCTACATAGGAGGATTTTCTACACAAGTAAAAACCACATGCAACAGACAATGTAGCATGATGGTTGGGGCACCGGTGGCTTATCACCATCCACAGAAAATCTTAGTTTCTAGAGAGATCCTCTGGGTTCCTTGGAAACACCAGTCTCCTAACTTTAAGGGAAACCTCAAGAACAGAACTAACTACTGCTATAGTGTGCCATCTTCCGAGGTAAGGCAGAGTGGGCTGTATGTGTGCACATGTGTGTGTGGGGGTGCAGACATGAGAGATCAGCTTTAGATATGGTTCCTCAGGTGCTATCTACTTCTTTTTTTTTTTTTTTTTTTTTTGAGAAAGACTTTCTCAATAGCCTGGGTCTCATCAATTATTTGAGGCTGGCTGCCCGCAAGCCAGAAGGATATGTCTGTCTTCAGCATCCAAGGCTAAGATTACAAGTGTGTACCGCCATACCTGGCTTTTCATATGGGTTCTGGAGGGTGCACTCAGGTTCTTGTGTTTCTCCTGCACTCACGGCACTGACTGAGCTGTCCCCACAGCCTATTGGATTGTTATTTAATGTCCACTTCCTGTGTGACCAATTCTTGTTTTTTAAAATAGTTTCATGTCTGGTTTTCTATATTTCTTTTCCCCAGACCAAGCAGAGTAATCTGTAACATCCAAAGGGATGGCCCAGGCCCACTGCAGGAGCCTAGCACCATAGTCCTGACTACAGCAGGGGAATCTTTGGCTATTTTTTATTTTTTCCTGATCCTCAATCTTGGACCCTGATTGTTTTGCATAGGATTAAAAAGACTTAAAAAAAACAAACAAAACACCACCACCAACAACAACTTTAATTCCTTTCCTCAGATGTAGAAACATGATCTCTTACAGGAACGGGGAAATTCTCACATATTTATTATACTTTTTAAAAAGATTTATTTATTTATTATGTATACAGCATCTATGACTGCAGGCCAGAAGAGGGTGCCAGATCTCATTACAGATGGTTGTGAGCCACCATGTGGTTGCTGGGAATTGAACTCAGGACCTCTAGAAGAGCAGTCAGTGCTCTTAACCTCTGAGCCACCTCTCCAGCCCCTTTATTGTATTTTTTTAAAGGCCCTACTTGTACTGGCTAGTTTATGTCAGTTTGACACAGCTAGAGTCATCAGAGGAGGGAGCCCCAATTGATTGTGCTGTAGGTAGCCCTGTGGGGCATTTTCCTAGTTAGTGATTGATGTGGGAGGGCCTGGACCATTGTGGGTGTGGTCATACTTGGGCCAGTTATCCTGGCATCTATAAGACAGCAGGCTGAGCAATCCTTGAGGAGCAAGCCAGTGAGCAGCATTCCTCCATGGCTTCTATATCAGCTCCTGCCTCTAAGTTCCTGCCTTCGTTGCTTTTGATGATGAACAGTGATACGAAAATTTAAAACCAAATAAACCCCTTCCTCCCTGTCTTTTTTGATTTATTATTGCTGTGATGAAACACCATGACCAAAGGCCAGTTGGGAAGGAACAGGTTTATTTGATTTATACTTCCCCATCATGGTTCATCATCAAAGGAAGTCAGGACTGGAACTCAAGGCAGGGCAGGAAACTGGAGGCAGGAGCTGATGCAGAGGCCATGGAGGAATGCTGCTTACTGGCTTGCTCCACTTAGCTTGCTCAGTTTGCCATCTGATAGAACTCAGGACTGCTAGCCCAGAAATGACACCACCCACAGTGGGCTGGGCCCTCCCTCATCAATCACTAATTAAGAAAATGGCCTACAAGCTTGGCTACAGCCTGGTCTTATGGAGGCATTTTCTTAACACAGCAGAGGAAGAGGTCGAGGAAAGGGGATTAGGAAAACACACCCCCCATTCATTTGGGTAGCTTTCTCCCCTTCCAGTCTCCCCCTCAGACTTAGGAAAGCCACTTTCCCCAGCGCACTGTTTGAGCAATGTAGACTTCTTTTTTTTTCTCATTTTTTGTTTATTTTATAATTTGATTGAATTTTACATATCAGCCACGGATTCCCCTGTCCTCCCTTCTCCCGCCTCCCCCACTTCCCCAGCCCATCCCCCATTCCCATCTCCTCCAGGGCAAGGACTCCCCTGGGGATTCAGCTCAACCTGGTAGATTCAGTCCAGGCAGGTCCAGTGCCCTCCTGGCTGAGCAAAGTGTCCCTGCATAGGCCCCAGGTTCCAAACAGCCAGCTCATGCAGTAAAAACAGGTCCTGGTCCCACTGCCTGGGTGCCTCCCAAACAGTTCAAGCTAATCAACTGTCTCACTTATCCAGAGGGCCTGATCCAGTTGGGGGCTCCTCAGCTATTGGTTCATAGTTCATGTGTTTCCACTCGTTTGGCTATTTGTCCCTGTAGACTACTGGCAATGGTCGAGAGAAAGCCCGAACTGACCTACTCTGGTGATAGGGTGGCCAAACACCCTAACTGTCGTGCTAGAAATCTCATCCAATGACTGATGGAAGCAGATGCAGAGATTCATGGCCAGGTGGAGCTCCAGGAGTCCAATTGGTGAGAAAGAGGAGGGATTGTATGACTGAGAATTATTGAGACCAATGTAGACTTCTTAATCTCCCTGCTCTTGTCTCCACCTTCTGGTGGAAGTGTTAATAAACAGTGAAAAGATAAACCCCAGTGCTAGGTAAATCAGAGCCATGCCCTGCCATGGCTTGGGATAAAGAACATCCTTTAGTATCCTACTTTCTGATGTGTCTCTTCCAATGGGGAAGGGCTGGGTGCAGAAAGAGGGTGGGCAATCATTTCCTTTTTTGGTGAGCTGTATCATAATACTGAAAGTAATAACTGGTTTTGTTAAGGACACTAATTTGATGTGCAATGAAAAACAGATGTGTACCCCACTCACCGCACACATCATTACTAATGAAGAAGAGCAGAACTGGATTTTTCACTCCTTTAAAATGTGGCAAAGCAGAATAAAGAAAGTGTATGAGGATCCTTGTTCCTCTCCTTTTAAATCTTCCAACCATCTGTCTACATGGTGTCGAGGAAAATGACTTCTCAATCTCTCTGCTTTCTTCTCCACCTTCTGGTAGCAGCATTAATAAACAGTAAAAAGTCTTTAGTTTTAGCACTGCTCCAAGAAGCCAGAAAGACTTAGATAGACTCTCTAACCTCTTCTAGTTGCGTGTGGAAGGTTAAGAAATGGTGGAGCTAGTGGACTCTTAAAGAGAAAAACACATAAATTAGCAAATATAGTTTGAAGGAAAAAAGTATCTCTGATATATTTAGTGGTCATTATATTTCTTTCTTTCTTTTTTTTTTAAGATTTATTTATTTATTACGTATACAGTGTTCTGCCTGCATGTATGCCTACATGCCAGAAGAGGGCACCAGATCTCACATTACGGATGGTTGCGAGCCACCATGTGGTTGCTGGGAATTGAACTCAGGACCTCTGGAAGAGCAGCCTGTGCTCTTAACCTCGGAGGCATTTCTCTAGCCCCTGGTCATTCTGTCTCTAAAATATTAATCTAAGGTCTGCTGCAAGCCTTCAGCAGAACTGACAGGTAACAGCATTTCTTGGTAAATGATGAATTACTGTACAGTCTATAGAAAACAGAATACGATTTATATTCAAAAGCATGGGTGAGAACATAGGCTCTGGAGTTGGAGTGCCCAGCTTTTAACCCCAAGTTTGTAACTTTTTCATGAGGCAGGTCACCTTAGACAAATGACTTCCTACTCAGTATCCATTTCTCTGACTATAAAGTGCTACTGCATTGTTATGGAGACTGAAAGAAATACCATCTTCCTGTCACAGACTTAGCATTTCTGGAGTTTGAATTATTTGTGACAGTGACAGTCCCCCCTCAAATGCCTAGGGAGATCAGACTGAGGAGCTCAAACCTGTCTTCCTCGTTGGGACCTGTGATGATGTGCCATCTCTTCTATTCCATCTTAGACGAAGATGCTGAGCAGGTGCCAGGCACCCTAAGCCTGGCTTAGTTGCTAAGGACCAGAGCCAGAAGGGTAGGTTGTGGAGTAGCAAGAAACTAAGCTGGAGAATGGAGGGAAAACCTTTTTCTCTTCTATTTCTGAGCCCTATCTTGGACTCTTTTGAAGCTAGTCTGCATGATTTACTGGGGTAGACTTGACTTTCTTCCCTTCAAGTAATAATGAAGCTGAAGTGACACTCTCAAGTTCATCTTTACTTTAATGCCACCATTATGTTTTTATCCTGCGAGATTGGTCTCATCAGAAAGACTCAAACATCCCTCAGTGTTTCTCTCTAGATCAAAAAATGTCCAGGTCATCACTAGCTATTGATAACAAACACTGCTGCCTTCTGTTCCAGGTTTTCTTCTGATTAAAAAAAAAAAACTCTTAGATTTTTTATAATTTAATTTTAAATTTAGAACTCTTACTACTAAAAATTTTCAGCAAAATTGTATATTTTCTATGTGGTGCGTGGTGTATGTGCGGAAGCCAAAGGAGGGTGTCAAGTTGGCATCTAGCAAGTCCTAACTGTCCTCTTGTCTCCTAGAGTACCTAGCACTGAGGTTACAGGCATGCCTCACATGTCTGTTTTTACATAGGTACTCTAGATTTGAACTCAGGTCCTCATATTAGTGCAGCAAGTGCTATTACCCAGTGACCCATTGCCCTAGCCCCATCAACATTTTTTAAATGTTTATTTATGTGTGTATTTTATGTGTATTAGTGCTCTGTCTGCAATTACACCTGCATGCCAGAAGAGAGCATCAGATCCCATTATAAAATAGTTGGGAGACCAATTTAGTTGTGGAAATTGAACTCAAGACCTCTGTGAGCAGCCATCTCTCCAGCCTAAATGTAGTGACAAAATTTTCAAGTAGGCAATGTCAAATGGCCTCATTGAGTAAACAGAATCGGAAAAACTACTAATTCTGAAATAGACACTGTTAAGTTAAATGAATCATTATACATTTTAATTTTATTTCAAAATTACTTACAGTTTTAGATATTGAGGGTACTGAAGGTTTAATCTAGAGCACCCTTATATTCTACAATCCGAGTTACAATATATCTCAAAATCTTTTAAAGTTTCTAAAAAAAAAAATTATAAAACAGGATCTTGATCAATGGCACAGCCTGGCCTTGCACCTACTCCAATAGTCCAGGCCTATCTTGAGTTTGAGGCTCTCCTGCCTCAGCCTCCCTCAGCTGGATTACAAGCCTGTGCCCCTAGGCCCAGTCAGGCCTTCTTCAATTGTTTTTTACTTTTGAGGTAGAATATCTTTTAGTATTCCACCTCAGAGTTGGGAGAGATGGGATAGGAAATCTAATAGCAATACACAGTACAAAGGAATTAATTATCCTGCATTTTTAGACTTTAGAAGGAAAGGTCTCCGAACTCAGAGGAAAGAGGCTCTCTGGGTTTAATGGATTATAAAGAATATAAATCCGTGGCTGTAGAGATGGCTTATCGGTTAAGACCACTGACTGCTCTTCCAAAGGACCTGGGTTCAATTCCCAGCACCCACATGGCAGCTCACAACTGTCCGTAACTCCAGTTTCAGGAGACCTGACACTCATGGCAAAACACCAATGCACATTAAATGAAAATAAATAAAATTAAAAAAATTTAAAAACAAGAATATAAATCCATAATTTAGGAAGTTAGTTCTATTTTCCCACCCCATCTTGGGGGTGCTACATCCTAAGAGTTTAGCAACTTGGTGGGTGTGTTGGGGAACTAGATAGAATATAAGGCATGACTGATCCCTCTACTGAGGTAGCTTCTGTAATCTGACATTCCTACATTTTACATACATAGAAGAAAGACTTGCTAGAAAAAGGAGTATCAAGAGGTGGGGCCCCAGGGATTTATAGGTGTCAGCTTCAGTTCTGGCTAATTCCTGCTGACATTGGAGCATGGTGGAGGCTAAGGTCAGGTTCCCTTCCCTCTCTCTTATGTTGTTTGGTCAGTTAGTGATTTTGTTAGGTTTTTGTTTGTTTGTTTGTTTGTTTTTGAGACAAGTTTTGTCTGTGTAACAGCCCTGGTTCTCCTGGAACTCTATTTGTAAATCAGGCTCAAACTCACTGAGATCCGCCTGCTTCTGCCTCCTGAATGCTGGGATTAAAGGTGTGCGCCACCACACCTGTCCAGTTAGTGATTCTTGAGTTGTGGGCTGGTATTTATATTCAGTCCTCAAGAGGTTATCCATGTTAGTCCAAGTGGCATGCTGGATGATGATTTGTATGAACCAAATGAACAGATAGACCAAAAGGAGGCCTTTGGATGAGAATCAAAATAAAATGGTGGCTTGTCAGGGGCTGGAGAAAAGAGGGATTGAAGGCTTGTTTAATGGGAAGAGAGTTTAAGTTCTGCAAGATGAGACAAGTTCTGTGGATGGTTGTTGGTAGTGTTTGTACAATGTGAATGTACTTAATATTACTCACCTATACACTTAAAAGTGATTAATGTGGTAAATGCTTTGCTATGCATATTTGCCTGCATTAAAGAAAAACCTGTCATATTGGTTAAAACAATAAGAGGCTTTAATCTAATAGTAACCCCCTCTCCCGCCCCAACACACACATATAGCAAGATGCCTGGAAGATGGCTATGGGAAGCTGAATGGATTTCTACAAAGCTGTCAAGGGCAGGCATGAGTGAGATAGACTTGCTTTCATCTCTCTTCTTCCATTGGTAATTGAATTATGCTTGGGTTTTCCAGCCTGTCTGCTGGCTAGCTGAGGTCATATAGCTAGCTAAAACACTAGCTAATGGGGTGAGAATAGAAATAATGGGTACCATTCTAGGGCTTACCCTCATCAGAATCAGATTTGTGCTTCTCTGGTCTCTTTGCCCACTCTCAAAATCGTGAAATGGTGAAAAGCAAAATAAACACAGAGGTCCCAAAGATGGAAGCCCCATGGGGAATGGCAGAACCCTGCTTTAGAGAAAGAAATGTTTCCATATTTAAGACACTATACTTTGGGTTTCTTTGTTACAATGGGCCCATATACAATTAATTTGTTATAGTATCTAGCTTTCATTCTCTTAGTTGCTGCATGGACCCAAGATGATTAATTTATCATTAGCTCTATGGGTTTTTTTGTTTTGTTTTGTTTTGTTTTTGTTTTTGTTTTTAAGCAGGATAAAGGAAGTGGCAGGGAAAAAAACCACAAAGCCCACAAGAGCCAAGCAAAACTTTCCAACAAATCCTTGGCAGTTAGTTATATAGGAAGGTCTCATTGACCATACTTGTAGGACTGGTCAAAACCAGCTCTGAGGGAGTATGAATATCTCTTTTGTCCACATCACTGTCCTAAACAAAATCAGGGTTATATTAGAAAGGGAGGTAGTGATGATGGATATCAGGCAGATGAGCAAGCAGGTAGGTCGCATTGGGCTTGCTATAATAGCAATTAAAAAATAAGATATCAGGCCGGGTGTGGTGGCAAACACCTTTGATACCAGTACTCAGGAGGCAGAGGCAGGCCTAGTCTACAGAGTGATATCCAGGACAACCAGGGCTACACAGTAGAACCTTGTCTTGGGGATAGGGGGGGGGGGCGGGAAGATAGCTGTAGAGATGGTTCAGCGGCTAAGAGTGTGTAGTATTATCGAGGACAGGAGTTCAGTTCCCATCACCCAAACCGGGCCGCTCATAAACATCTGTAACTCCAGCACCAGAGTATACGGCATCTTCTTCTGACTTCTCGCACACACGTGGCATAAACACACAAATATATAAATACAAATATAATAAATTTTAAAAATAGGATAAATAAAACAAAAAGATAAATAACCGACGTGTGTGTCGATGGGTACTGGACCCAGGACCTAACTTGCGCATGCTAAGCAAGCACTCTACTACTGTGCTACATTCCCAGGACTAAATAATTAAGTTTAATATCTCACAGTCATGTTTTTGAGAAACAAATTAGATCTCCCCGAAGCTCCGCCCCTCGTAGGGTAGGCCCGCCTCCTTCAGCCTCTAGGATTGGCTTTCCCTCCACTTCCGGCGGCTGGGCCTGGGCTCACTCCCGCTTCCGGTGTCATGGCGGCCTGAGGTCCCGGGAGTCGGTGCGGGCGCTGCGGGCCCCTCCCTGCGGAGCGGCGGATCCGGGCGGGGATGTGACGGCGGGCGCCGCGGGCCTTCCTGGCGCGTCGTGTCGGCTCGCGTGTCCTCGCCCCAGCCCGCACCATGGCGGGGTCCGGCTGCGCGTGGGGCGCCGAGCCGCCGCGCTTCCTGGAGGCCTTCGGGCGGCTGTGGCAGGTACAGAGCCGCCTGGGCAGCGGCTCATCGGCCTCGGTGTATCGGGTGCGCTGCTGCGGCACCCCGGGCTCGCCCCCCGGAGCCCTCAAGCAGTTCCTGCCTCCGGGAACCACCGGGGCTGCGGCCTCGGCCGCGGAGTATGGTTTCCGCAAAGAGAGGGCGGCGCTGGAGCAGTTGCAGGGTCACAGGAACATCGGTAATTGTGGCTCTCTCCCATCTCTTCTTGCCCAGGTCCTGATCCAAGCATTCACGTTCTCAGCGCTCCCATTCTTCCCCCTCCCGCCCCCCGCCCCGGTCTTTGGTCCTTTATAGGTGAGAGGAGAGGATTGGGCCCCACTAGTTATCGCCTGATGCTGGTCTCTTTTCCATCCGCCTTTTCTTTGCTGCTCTCTGAGGTATGGTGAAGGTGATTAGCACATAGCAAAGCAATGCTTAGTAGAGTCCTGTTTTGCTTCGGTTTTCAGCGGATACTTAGTAGCGTAGAGAAATGCCTTCTGCAGCAAAAGGCATTCCTTTGCTAGGTTGTCATGTCTTGAGTGGAAAAATTTGCATCTTTTCCTTCCTATACAAAATGGAAAATATTCTAGGGCTGTGGTATCCAATGACATCAATGACATCCTAGCTACTCAAATGATACATATTTAGTGTGGATTTGGGAGAGGGGACTCAGTATTACCCAGAAGTTATGGAAGTGTGACATTCAGGGGCACTGCATTTTCTTCTGTAAGACTGTCATGACTCAGATATTCAGAATGTAAGCTTGTATTGGTCTTACACCTTGGTATATAGAATCCATGTGTAAT